>NW_024356248.1:1458472-1464824 GCF_902729225.1 Pteropus medius
CTGGTTCTCTGGGTGGCACACCTCCATAGGTAGAGGGTATGTGTGATTATGTTTCTCTATTTCCCAACTCTTAATCCCCTCTCCCTTAGGGAATTCTTGGAGGTGCTAGAGGCCAGGGCAAGACACAGCCCACCTTTAGGGGTACTGCAGGATTGTAACCACCTAGCTACGTGCTGCTTCATGGGTCCCCAATACCAGCCTCAGCAACTGCCTTAATATTAGGGTCCATTCAGGCAGTTTCCTACCTTTTCAGGTTTGGGAAACAGAGATGACACACCTGAGCTAGGCCCAGCAGAAGCATCTTAGGAGAGAACAAGTCTATTATGTGCTCCTTGGGCACTTCCTTTAGAAATGTGGAACGGCTTCAGCAGTTGTGACTTGCTTGAGGTTACAGACCTTGTGAAGTCTGCCTTAAGTCCATTGCTCTTTCCACAGTCTATAGCTGTGAGCTGATAACCACAGCAAGAGCTGCTTAGCCCATCTGTCAGTCCTCTCTGTCTCATTGTCCCAGTCCCTAGGACCTCCTCAGCTCCCTTACTCTCCCGAGCTGACGCCTGTAGTGTCAGGGTGAATTGACCACTATACCAGTCCGGGGAAAAGCAGAACTTTCCTCTCCAATGTCTTAACACAGTTGCCACCATAGTAGATTCCGTCGCATTCCTTAAAGTGGGCGGATGGCTCTGGAGCCTCGTGAGTGCACTTCACGAAGCCCATTATTGCGGAAGGAAAGCTCGGCTCACCCGGACCGCAGTGATCTGGCTGTGGCCCCTTAGGAGGTGACCGGTGGGGGCAAAGCTCTCCAACAAGGGTTGGGAAGCGGTCGCAGAACACCCATTTGTGAGGAGGACCGAGGGCAGAGGGAGAGGGTAACACCCCTGAGGAGGTTGGGAGTCCAGGGACAGCCCTGGGCTTCGTGGAGGCTGCTCATCCTCCGCCTTTATTCGCTAAGTAAACGTGGAGTTAAGGATACAGTCGCGCGGGTCTGTACTGCCTCTTGAAACGGAACAGCCTTCCCCCGACCACCTGCGACGAAACGTCTGGCTGTCAACCCGGCGCACGCCTTTGTGACTGCTGTTATGAATATTCACAATTCTTTGGGCCAATCAGCGCCTGCACAGCTCAGCACACCAATCGGCTTGCCGCATAAGGATAAGCATCGTAGACAGGCTTTTGCTGAAGCCCTCAGAGCCTTAACACGTGAAACGGAACTCTGAGTTGAAGGAACCTGGTTTCCGGAGGAGTGTTGCCCGCGCGATTAGCCGTTTTACGTCACTTCCTTCCGAACCGGCGGAAGTTGTTCCGAGCGCGTTGCGTTCTGGAAGAGTGAGTGCCGGTGGTGGCAGAAGTGGTTGCATTTGGTCGGTACCGGGGAGTCGCGATGGCGGCGGTGGATTCAGATGTCGAATCGCTGCCCCGTGGGGGTTTCCGCTGCCGCCTCTGCCACATCACTACAGCCAACCGTAAGCGGTGGCTAGTGTTGGGGGGGAGTGGTTGTTGGCTTTCATCTTTGGGTCCTAGCGAAAGTTAGGGTTACAGGTCGTAGGTCTTGTCAAGTGGGTTGACAGAGTCACCTGCCTTTCCGTTTTCACTCCGCCCGTCCCAAGGGATTAGAGAGTGGAGAAAGTCCCATCACCTTACACCCCTCCTTCCTAGGATCTGAAATCTCCACGACGAAGGTTTCATTACTTTATTCTCTCTTTAACTGTCACATATTGAACATCCCTTTTGTGCCTGGTACTCTGCTGGGCTCAAGAGTGGGGAGAGCGGATTCAGAGAAGGAGCTCACCATCTAGAGGTGAAGACAATTTCAGTGCTCTATAGATATGTTTGGGGAGCTGTGGGATCACAGACGAGGTAGTAATTTAAGTCAGGGAAACCCTCCGAAGGACGTACCCAAAGGCAGAGACGGGTGAAGTAGCATGGCATGCAGGACTGGAAGGTGGGTTTGGAAAACTTGGCAAGATCCTTGTATGACAGTCAGTGCAGGGGACTCAGTGAAACCTCAGATTTCACTTTTGAAGTCTGGAATCATGCTATTCCCTAAACAGGATCTCCCATTCTTCTTTCCCTTTATGAACGGCACTACCGCTGTTTGTCCAGGTGGACCTGCCAGAAATCCAGGATAGTCTCCCCAGGCCACACATAGACATTGTTGACATCAAGCAGCTGACGCAAAATGTAATTGGAATGAAAATGGCAGCTAAACTTTTCCTATATTCACCATGTATCAGACTCTTTGCCAGGTGCTATATATGAATAATACCTTTTTGTTATATACTATTATTATCTCATATCTGAGGAAACTGATGCACAGAGATTAAGTAAGTTGCCCAAGATCTCGCACAGCTTGATAGAGCTGGCATTTGAACTTGGGCAGTGTGTCTTTAGATCTTGCACTTGCAATCTTTTTACTCAGAGATGATGCATGGGAAATAGTATAGCATCCTGGTACATTTAGTTCTATATATGACTTGGATAGCTTACCTGTTAATCTGTTTACAATATGCAGGTCTCGCTCTACCTAGCACTTAGAGTGTAGTCAATTCTCTTGGGAACCACTTAGAATGTACTATACCCATGGCCAGATGGACAAGAGAGGAAAGTGAAAGGAGCCAGGACTTTGTTTATTCAAAGGTCACACTGTCTATAGCTGGAATTATCAGCAGGATTTAGATATGCAGAGAACAAAGTCAGGGCAGGTACATCGAAGAGTGATTGTTTTTTTTTTTTTCCCCTCACATTTGTCTTTGCAGGACCCAGCCTAGATGCCCACTTGGGAGGCAGGAAGCACCGGCATCTGGTAGAACTACGAGCTGCCCGAAAGGCCCAGGGACTTCGAAGTGTGTTTGTCAGTGGCTTTCCCCAGAATGTGGATTCTACTGAGCTCTCTGAGTACTTCCAGGCATTTGGACCTGTGGCCAGTGTCGTCATGGATAAGGACAAGGTAGAGTGAATGGCTCTGGGGGTACAGAAATGAGTCAGGTGCGCCACATTCCAAACGAAATGAGAGAGAAACCAGGAGTCTGTTTTTGGCTGGTTCCTAATTTGGCTTGTCTATGGTGGAGACTATAGTATGTGGACTAGTCCAGCTTTGTGAGCATCCCCCGACTTGAATTTTCTCAGTTCGTCAGAGTTAGTCACTGAGGGACTTGTTGGTCATTTATTTATCCACTCAATCTTTTATTTGCCAAATATTTTATTTGCCATCTGCTAACTTTGTACTAGGCCCTGTGCTTAGAGCTGCGTTCTGAGTAGTGAGTAGGATCGACATGGCCCCGCTCACACAAGGCTTACAGTCTAGTGGAGAAAGTCAACAGTTAAATGAGTAATTACAGTGAAGTAGGTGCTTTAAAACCACACCCTTGGGAGACTTATCCTAACCCCACAAGAGACTTGTTCTTAAACCAGCTAGAAGTTTATTAACATACTGAGAGGTACTGAGGTTATCTGGTTAGAACACGCTGTCCTCAAACAAGCTTGTTCTTTGCGGTCCTTTCTGTCTTGCTTCCATGCAGACTTTCGTCAGTGTCTCTTTAGTCCCTTGGGAAAAGTTCAGCGTTGCCGCGCTGTGTTCTGTGATCGTATCTCTGTTCCCAGGCTGCACTCTTGTTATGTAGGTGTGGTTAGGGCATCCCAAATCTCCTTAGCATTCTAGGTCTCCTTTTAGGATGGGGTGGGGTCTGTTTTTCTTGGGGATTGCATTCAGCAGCTGACCCACAATATTTTAAACAAAAGGGGTTCAATCGTTCCCTTATAACAAGAGATCCAGACCTGTAAGTCTAGGGTTTTACTGTATTCCTGCTCTGTCATTAGTGGCACGTGGCTCTTACTTCATAGATGTGATAATGTCACTTCCATATCTCGGGCCAGGAAGAAGGGGCAGGTCGAAGGGCCAAGTATAAAAGGCTAGTGCCAGCTGAGTCTGACCTCCCCGCTCCTCTGTATTTCCTGGGAAAATACCTTTTCCAGAGGCCTCTTTAGTAGACCTCTCCTGATAACAATAATGACAATAATTTTTATTGAGCAGTTATCATGCACCAGTTATGTGCTAAGTATTTTACAGACAGTATCTTATTTACTCTCCACGACATTTCTTTGAGGGAGCACATCACTGGGAAGTTGGAGATTTGGGGGTTTAAGCCTTTGCTTGGGAGGCAGTGACAAGTTACATAACTTCTCTGTGTTTTAGTTTCTTAATTTGTAAAATGTGAATGGCCTGTCTCGGAGGAGTCTTATGAGACTTAGAAATTGTTTATGTGAACTGCTTGGTTTAAAACAAGCCCTCAAGAAACTCTACGTGGGGTTACTGGTATTGAGAGGAGAAAAATGGCTAGGATGCACACTTCGGAACCTTAATCCTACCCTCCCTGACGCCTTCTAAGGTGTTCTTGAGGGAGATATGTACACAAAGACGAGGGCAGGCAAAGGGACACCTAAGTTCCAATGGGGCTTTGGTCGCACACTTGGTGTTGAGCTGCAGTGTGGTGAGCCGTGTGATTTTTCAGAGTCAGAAGATTAATTTGGGCAGGTCCAAGTGGCTGCCTTTCTCTCTGGTTTCACGTTAGCAGGGTAGGAAGGGCACACGCTCTTTTATTTTCATTTGAAATCTGACTTATGCAACATAAAATTTATCCTTTTAAAGTGTACGATTCAGTTGTCGTTAGTATACAGTAGTCCCCCCTTCTCTGTGGGGGAATGTTCCAGGACCTCCGGTAGATGCCCGAAACCGCAAATAGTACCGAACCTTAGATACAGAGTTGACCCTTGACCATCGTGGGGTTTAGGAATGCTGACTGTCCACGCAGTCGAAAATCTGCATGTAACTTAAGTTGGCCCTCTGCATACTCAGATGCCCAGTTGCCAGTTGACCCTTGAACAACGTGGGTTCGAACTGCGTGGGTCAATGGAGGAAAAATCCACGTTTAAGTGGGCCCACTCAGTGGAAATCCGCGGTGTTCAAGGGTCAACTGTACTGTTTTTCTCCTACACATACATATCTGTGATAAAGTTTAGTTTATAAATTAGGCACAGTCAGATTAACAACAGTAACTAATAATAAACAGTTATAATAACAGTTATGGTAATATACTGAAATAAAAACTTACGTGAATGTGGCATTATTAAGTAAAATAAAAGTGCTTTTCTAAATATATTCCCTGTTGTTACAGAAACAGCAAGCAAATTGTCCCAATTTATAGGGCGGTCCCCTTTTCAAAATTCTTGCCCACTGTCAGATCGTGTGTTTGGATTCGTGGTTGCAAAACCATCACCCTTGCCTCTGTTGTGGTTTGCCAGGGAGTGTTTGCCATCGTGGAGATGGGGGATGTGGGTGCCCAGGAAGCTGTCCTGTCACAGCCCCAGCATAGCCTGGGAGGACGTCGCCTGCGTGTCCGGCCACGGGAACAGAAAGAGTTCCAGAGCCCAGTCTCCAAATCCCCCAAAGGAGTGGCGCCTGACAGTCACCAGCTGGCCGCAGCACTAGCTGAGGTCCCAGACGTGGGGGCACAAATGGTTAAGCTGGTGGGGCTGAGGGAGTTGTCTGAGGCTGAGCGGCAGCTTCGGAGCCTCGTGGTGGCCCTGATGCAGGAGGTCTTCACAGAGTTCTTCCCCGGTGAGTCACCTCCCTCACCGACTGAGCCCACCCTGTCCTTCTCTGCCCCATGTCTGCCTCCCCAGCCCTCAGTTAGAGGTGTGCATTCAGTTGCTCTTTCATCTCTGCACCCTCTTATGTTCTTCCACCCCTTAGTCCCCCAGTGTCTCCTGACCTTTATTCTCTGCTCGGCACCCAGGCTGTGTGGTCCATCCTTTTGGCTCTTCCATAAACAGCTTTGACGTCCATGGCTGTGATCTTGACCTCTTCCTGGATCTGGGTGACTTGGAAGAGCCGCAGGTGAGTGACCAGGGAGGCAGCTGGGAAGAGGCAGTGGGAACGGTCATGTGACTCTGGGCAAGCATGTTACGTCTCATCTGTTAAATGGGGATGATACGACCTGCCTGAAAGGGTTGTTGTAACTGGAGGAAAGTGAGCTTGGGTGTGTGTTAGATTGAATGGAAATGAATTGACAGAAGATAATGGTATTTGTAACAAGAAAAAAAACATTTCAAAAAGGCACGTATACTATCTTATTTTGGCAAAAAAAATATAATAGGACATACAATAAGGTAATTTTGGGGTTATGTTTTTGCTTATCTATTTTCTGACATCGAATGTGTAGATTAGATGTAATGCTTTTGGAATAGGAAAAGGTCATTTTTTTTTTAAAGATAATTTTTTACATTGAAAAGACTAGAGTTTTAGGTTCACAGCAAAATTGAGCAGAAAGTATAAAGTTCCCATATATCTCCTGCCCCA
>NW_024356248.1:1465098-1574410 GCF_902729225.1 Pteropus medius
CTTCACCCCTTCGCCCCTTAACATTCCAGTTTGTGCACCTGAGCACCGCGGTGTTCTAGCGCGTAGGCACAGTACTGCTGTCAGGCTGAGGGCTTGTTCCACCGGTGCGAGCGGAAACCTTTCTACGTCTCTGATCCGCAACCCATCCTCCAGTTTTGTTGGCCGCCTGACAATGGACTGTTGTGTTGTCTCTTTAGTCTTCTTCCATCGAGAATAGTTCCTCTGCCTTTTTTTGTCTTTCACACAATGACATTTTTGCGGAATACAGACCATTTATTTTATGGCATTAAAAGGTTATTTTTAATTTGAAAAAAAGTATTGTGAGGATTAAATGAGTTAATATGTATAAAGCCCTTAGGATAGGGCCTGGCACATAACAAGCAGTGAGTCACAGGTATATCTTGGGGACGGGAATGTTCCCTAGTTAGGGGACAGCAGGAGAGGCATTCACTCCGCTCATTTCCACCCACAGCCAGCCCCAAAGGCTCCGGAGTCGCCATCCCTGGACTCGGCCCTTGCATCCCCACTGGACCCTCAAGCCCTGGCCCGCACCTCAGCCTCCCCTCCAGACTCACAGCCTCCAGCTTCTCCCCGAGACTTGGAAGCCCTGGACTTTGAAACGCCTTCCTCCTCCTTGGCACCCCAGACTCCGGACTCAGCCTTGGCCTCTGACACCCTTGCGTCTCCCCAGTCCCTGCCTCCAGCCTCGCCACTGCAGGAGGACCAGGGAGATGGGGACCTGGGGAAGGCTCTGGAACTAGCAGAGGCCCTGAAGGGGGAGAAAACAGAGCAGGGAGCCATGCTGGAGCTGGTGGGATCCATTCTTCGGGGCTGTGTCCCTGGAGTGTACCGAGTCCAAACTGTGCCCTCTGCCCGACGCCCTGTGGTCAAGTTCTGCCATCGGCCTTCGGGTCTCCACGGTGACGTCTCCCTCAGTAACCGGTACCTTTGTTTAGGGGGGCGGTTGGGGAAGGCCAGCCGAGCATTCTGGGGTGGCTGAGGAGGGAGCCCCGTGTGGGGAGCTGCTGCACCTGCCGAGCCTCGAGGTTGTCCTTGTTTGGTCCCATCCTTCTTTCTGCCACTCGTCTCCTGCCTGGCTTCTATTTCAGTGTTTGTCAAATGTGTTTTTTTGTATCCTATTTTTAAGGGATTTAGAAAAGAGTTCCACGGTCGAGTAAGTTTGGGAAGCGCTAAGTTAAACGCCGACAGGTTTCTCCCTTCCCTCCTCCCCCACTTCCTCTTTCTTCCCTTTTTCCCTCTACATCTCCTTTCCTTCCTTTCTCCCTCCCTTCCTGTCTGTGTTTCTTTGCCCACTGAAGGCTCTGAGCAGTCTTATAACAACGTCTGAGACGGGCATACAGTAGGTAGTGTTCTTTGCACACCCTCTCACAAGACCAGTGTGTCAGCGGACACTTTGGAAATCTTCTCTTGGCTTTATTCCAGCTGGCCCCCATTACACAGGTCTGGAAGAAGAACTGGGGGCGATAGCTTTAGACGGTTCCTGAGCCCTAATATCCTTGTCTCATTTGCGTTCCAGGCTGGCCCTGCATAACTCCCGCTTCCTGAGCCTGTGCTCTGAGCTGGATGGGCGCGTGCGGCCCCTCGTGTACACCGTCCGCTGCTGGGCTCAGGGTCGAGGGCTATCAGGTGAGAGTCGGGACAGACCTGGGGCTGAGCTGGTGTTGGGGCAAAGCAGAAGGGGAGGCAGGTACAGGAACCAGGGCTGAGAAGAACTCCGATCTAACTGGAATTGTTATTTACCCAGGGAGTGGCCCCCTTCTCAATAACTACGCCCTGACCTTGCTCGTGATCTATTTCCTTCAGACCAGGGAACCTCCTGTGTTGCCCACTGTGTCCCAGCTCACCCAGAAAGCAGGTACAGCAAGCCGGCCTCCTACCCTCCCTGCCTCATTAGCCTCATCTCTCCTCACCTCACTTAGACACGCCAGGCTACCTGGGAATGAGGTCTCTGCTACCACCCCCATTTCTACCCTCCCCCCTCCTTTCTCCCTCGTCTTTCTGCTTCCAGGCTGACCCTTACCTTCGTTACTTTCATAGGTGAGGGCGAACAAGTGGAGGTTGACGGCTGGGACTGTAGTTTCCCCAGGGATGCCTCGAGACTGGAGCCCAGCACCAATAAGGAGTCCCTGAGTGAGTGTGGGGAGCCCCCAGAGGACTGATAACTGATGTTACTCACAGCAGTAGATGACATACATCCCACAGTAACTGTGTGCTGGGCGTGCTGCTCACAGCAGCCTCAGGGGACAGCCGGTGTCGTCATTGCCATTTCGCAGATGAAGAAACCGCACTTTGGAGTGGCTAGCATGGGGAACGAGCAGCCTCCGGGAAATGACGTTGGCTGCGGGCACAGAGAGAGCTTGGCCTCACAATCATAGGGGTCAGAGGGGCCTGGCTTCTGGCACTGTTCTGAGCCACTTGGAAAAAGAAGGTCCTGCTGAGGGAATGGCTCGGGTTCAGGGCCTGTCTCAGTTCTGGCCTCTAAGCGATGCCTTTTCCTTGGCCTTCCTCCTCCTCCAGGTTCCCTACTAGCCCAGTTCTTCTCCTGTGTCTCTTGCTGGGATCTTCGTGGCTCACTGCTGTCCCTGCGGGAGGGTCAGGCACTGCCTGTGGCCGGGGGCCTGCCCTCTAATCTCTGGGAAGGTCTCCGCCTTGGCCCCATGAATCTCCAGGACCCCTTTGACCTGAGTCACAACGTGGCAGCCAACGTCACCAGCCGGGTAGCCGGGCGGCTACAGAACTGTTGCCGGGCGGCCGCCAATTACTGCCGGAGCCTCCAGTACCAGCACCGATCCTCCCGAGGTCGAGACTGGGGGCTGCTCCCCCTTCTGCAGCCCAGCTCCCCTAGCTCCCTGCTGTCTGCAACACCCATCCCCTTACCCCCTACCCCCTTCACCCAGCTCACGGCTGCCCTGGTCCAGGTGTTAAGGGAAGCACTGGGATGCCATATAGAACAAGGAACCAAGAGACTGCGGTCAGAGGGAGGCGGAATGGGGAATTCTCCTCAGGGAGGGTCAAGCAAAAGATTGAAACTAGATGCACAGAAAGCAAGCAGTGAGGAGGGGAAGGAGGAGCAGCAGGCATGTGCAGGGGACCACAGTGAAGACGGGGTGGAAGAAATGGTTATAGAAGTTGGAGAGACCGTGCAGGACTGGGCCATGCAGAGCCCTGGGCAGCCAGGGGAACCTCCCCTGACCACTGGGAAGCCTCTGGCCACCGGAGAAGAGCAGTCAGGCCCTGCAGCGCTGACAGAGCAGGGGCCCAAAGGACCCGAGGCAGCCCGAGAAGGGCCCCAGGGTGAGACAAGTAAGGGGGCGTCGCTCTCAGTGAGCTGGCGCTGTGCCTTGTGGCACCGAGTATGGCAGGGGCGGCGGCGTGCCCGGAGACGCTTGCAGCAGCAAACCAAGGAAGGCGGTGGAGGCAGTGCCGCCAGAGGGGTAGAGTGGCTGGCGACTGAGGCTCGGGTCACCCAGGAGCTGAGAGGACTGAGCAGTGCTGAGCAGAGGCCAGAGACTGAGCCACTCCTGACCTTCGTGGCATCTGCCTCCCAGGCCGACCAGTCTCTCACTGTGACCCCACTCCAGGATTCCCAAAGCCTGTTCCCTGATCTCTATCACTTCTTACAGGTTTTCCTCCCTCAAGCACTTCGAAATCTCCTCAAGTGAGGCCAGGAACCCTAAAGGGCAATAAAGCTGCTAGTTTAATAAACACTATGGTTTTCTCTAATTTCCACCTGGTAACCTTCCACCCAGTACTTCCGCTCCCCAGGCCTTAATGCGGCCTTCTTAGAGGTGCCTTCTCTGGCCGCCCTAAAATAGTTCTCAGCCTGTTTCCTTCCTACCACGTATCACAACGGCAGGGAGCGCCTTGGACCGTGTGTGTCTGGCACCTGGAGCCCACTCAGGAGAGTTCTGGAGTGCCTGAGTGCTGCGTGGGGGTATCGAACGGTACCTGTGAGAAGAACCAAGTTTGCCTCCATGTTTACCTCGCTGCCCATATTTGGGAATGGTGGTGGCCTGAAATTTGGGTTCAAGGTTCTTCGTCCATTCTCCCACTTAATTCATCCTGCTCTAAAATTGGGTAAAAGATTTCCAGACCTGAATATGGGTAAATGGCAAACCATCAATTTGTCTTAAATTGTGAGCTCCTCGAGGGTGACAGGAGGTGGAAGGGACATGGCCATGTCCTTTAGCCCCTACCCTGTGCAGGCTCGCAGACTAGTGCTGTTCTGGCACTCACGGCATCCCAGAGCTGCAAAGTGGTCGAATGGGAGAAAACTTCAGTTTAACAGAAGGTTTCACACTTGGGCTCCAATTAGACATTCGTGTTCTCTAGAAAACCAGAGCAGGTCAAAAGGGATTTGGCACCCTGCTTCCTGCACGCAGTTGTGTCACAATCACATTAGGAGCTTGGCAGGAACTCGTATGAAGTTTCTCCTCTCGGCCTCACTCATGTCGCTGGCCGGAGGGGGATGCCAGCGGTACCCGGGGCGGCGCAGGGATGACAGCTGTGCCACGTAGCAGCCAAGGGGCCGTAGTCCAGCTAGTTCTCACAGTTTCCCCTCCAATCGCGCTTTCTCTCTACGTTGGGACTCCCATTGGCCATACCTGAGGGGGCAGGCCATTTAAATGCCCCACTGCGCAGACGCGAGCATTATTTTCCGCTCAGGCCAACAAGCCCCACCCCTTTGTTCCAATTCATCCGCCGCGGTATACCCAACTGTCGTGCGTATGCCTTCTATGCCGTCCTCGCTTTCCGGCTGCTGTTTCTCCACGGCTCTCCCCTTCCCCCCTCCCTTCTCACCCTGACGGGTTACTTTGCGGCAGCACTGAGAGCCCCACCCCCTTTCTCTGCGGAATCACCATGGCGGCTGGGGTAAGTTTGCCGGCTCTGGCCCTCCAGGTCACCCTATCCGATGCCATCCTCTACCCGAGTGGGACTAGCCGGCGTCAGAGGAGTTCTGGAGCCGAGTGGGGAACTGATTCGGGCTCTAGAGACCTTACTGTGGGAGCACAGGGCTTCCAGGCCCCGGAGGGGAACTGAGGCTGAGGCCAGAGAGGTGGAAGGGTCTGGGTTAGAGAAAAGACATGCCGTGCCGTATCCTGGCCGTCTGGGGCCTGAGAAAGGGCTTTGGGTTCATTGCCACCTTGGGACGCGGGATCCGGGCAGGTTGATGGAGCTTTTGCGACCGTTTTGTGGGGCAACAGTAGGGACGGGGTGAAAAGGAGGGCTTTTGTAGGCAGGTACGGCTGGCCACGGTTAAGGGTCTATTAAGGAGGTTTGGGAGGAGACTTTTCTGGACAGTGGAGTCAGACCAGTTGGGTCCCACTGGCCGGGTTAATAGGAGGAGAGACGGCAACATCAGAGAACTCACTGCGGGACAGGACCGGAGGGATGGTGCGTGTGACGAGGAAAGCAAGGTTTTTTAGGGAAACCGGGTTGATTTAGGAAGAGAAGATGCCATTCGGCATCTCCGTGGCTGTTCGGAGGGGGACTTGGAAATGTTTCGGTCGCTGTGTGTGTGCTAGAGACGGGTGATACTTTTGAAGCGTGAGCGGCTCAGCAGTGGAGTAGACAGATACTCGGTAACCATCAATGAATGAAACAAGGGCTCTGGGAAGGGAGGGGTGTATGTTTGTGGGCAGATGAGAGTATGAGGGAGCTGGAAGTTCTGGATTTCCTGGAGATACAGTTGAGGGGAAGAGAATGCTTCTCCAGGTGTCCTTAGGGAAGGTCAAAGCTGTCAACCTTTATTTAGCAGTTGGTGTGAGTTCTGTCCTCGGTATTTCGGAGGACTCTGATTACACTTGACAGATACTGAAGAACTTGGTTGACCAGCAGGAGTAAAAAGTTGAACAGATTGAGATTATTCAGGGAAATCATCCCGGGAGGTGACATTTAGGACTGAGACCCTTCTACTCACTAATATTATTTTGTTCCTCTTTCTCGCACAGACCCTGTACACATACCCTGAAAACTGGAGGGCCTTCAAGGCCCTCATTGCCGCTCAGTACAGCGGGGCTCAGGTCCGCGTGCTCTCCGCACCACCCCACTTCCACTTTGGCCAAACCAACCGCACCCCTGAATTTCTCCGTAAATTTCCTGCCGGCAAGGTGAGTAGGGAAGCGGAAGCGGGGTCTTTGGTCTTGAGAACCCAAGTGGCCGTAAGATTCTATCACTTTGAAGATGACCTTCATCTTTAAAAGGGAGCTTTCCTTTTTTTCCCCACATTTTACTGATGATTAAAGTTTTTATTTTGAGCTAAATGCAGATTCCCACATTAATAAAGAAGTATTCAGTGACATTTTATAAAATTTACAGGCTTGCTTTGTGGGAGAGAATGTTTTGACTGTTTTCAGTGCAAATCATGTCTATCTGCTATGAGCAGGGTTCCTGCCCCAAGGGGTTTACAGAGATGGAGAAATAACCATCCTAAGAGTAAAAGATCAAGTGCAGTGTGGGGACCACCATAATATTCTAATATTATAGATGGAGGTATAAGACTTGGCTTCTGATCTTTTGCTTGTTTGAGGGCTTTTATCTAACTATCTCATAATATTGAAGTGTGAGTTCAGATTGTAAGGGATATTGAGTTATTCAAACATTTTTGGTTCCAGAGTTTCAGATCATATCAAGAGTTTGGTTAGCAAGGGTTATAGCCTTATGGAAGAACTTATCCAAAACATTTCAGTTCCTAGGATTGACTAGTGAGAAATTACTGTGTTATTTCATTTATCTCTTGACTGCTTTGTCCCTAGGTTCCAGCATTTGAGGGGGACGATGGATTCTGTGTGTTTGAGAGCAATGCCATTGCCTACTACGGTAATTCGCAGTGGAGGTGGGAGTAGCAGAGGGTGAGGGTGAGCTTGCATGGGCAGGGAGAGGACTCTGCAGGTATTAGATTGGCATTGGCATGACCCCAAGGTTCTGACCTTTGTGTTCTGCCTCTGCAGTGAGCAATGAGGAGCTTCGGGGAAGTACTCCAGAGGCAGCAGCCCAGGTGGTACAGTGGGTGAGCTTCGCTGATAGCGACATAGTGCCGCCAGCCAGTACCTGGGTGTTCCCCACCTTGGGCATCATGCACCACAACAAGCAGGTAAGCCTAGGAACTTGGGGAGGGGCTGGGTCGTCGGCTCCAGAGTTGTCAGACCCAGTGGAGGTGGTGTCTGTCAAGAGTGGGCAGAGGGAAGATGTCTGCTGTAGGGAGGTTACACCAGACGATAGTGGAGCAGTTAGACCAGACGACCTCTAAGGGCCCTTCTAAAATCCAAAGGTACGTGATGAGCTGTGCTGTGGAGCGTGAAGCCAGGCTGCTCGATGAGGAAACAACATCGAGAGCTTCATTTGCGATGCATTTAGAATAATCCTAGACTCTGACTCCATCGGAGAGGGTGGGGGTGAGCCAAGACTTGAAGTGGCCACCTTAGTTCCATTATTGGGGAGAGGGAAAGGGATTGGTTGGTAATCACTGATAAGTTCGATTGTTTCAAATCAACAGGCCACAGAGAACGCAAAGGAGGAAGTGAGGCGAATTCTGGGGCTGCTGGATGCTCACTTGAAGACAAGGACTTTCCTGGTTGGTGAACGGGTGACGCTGGCTGACATCACAGTTGTCTGCACCCTGTTGTGGCTCTATAAACAGGTAAGTTTATAAAGAATCGGGTTGGCAGAGGGTAGGTGGGTTAGAACCGAAGTGACAGGTCTTCCAGGTTACTCTGTCCTTCTGTGAGGACTTGGATACGAGGGATTCTGAGGTGACAGCTAGTCTCTAGGAATCCCCAGATTGAGGACCATGACTGCCTTTCATCTGAGGAGTTTAGTAATGTTCTGTTATCCTTAGTTTTCTGTTTGGCAGCTCAGAGGTTTTTTTTTCCTCCTCCTGTAAATTATAAAACCAGGGTACTAATAATCACTGTTCGGGGTATCGGGTCAAAGAAGATGACATATTTCGGATTCCTGAACAGCAGCCCTTGGCCTGATGCCGGTCCAGGGTGGTAATGTGGCGATGGTGGGGGACAGCACCTGCTTTGTGCCGGTCCCCGTGCCAAGGGCCTGACAGGGATCATCGTAGTGCATCTTTCCTGGGGGATGGGTGAGCAGAAATGTCACCTGCCCAAGGGCAGCCAGTAAGTGGTGGAGGAGAATCTGAAGCTGAGTGCTGCAGAACCGGCACCACAGAACTGACTGCTGTGTTCTGTCTCCATGAGACGAGGATGTTTCCTCTGATCTTGGCAAACCAGAAAATGGTAGAGTTTTTCATGAAGCTTCATAAAGCTCTTTAATTTAAAGGACTGTCCGTTAATCTAAATAAACTTTGTGCTGTTGAATATTCTATACTTCTTGAACTTCTGTGATAATGCATACACCTATGTCATGTATAGTTAATATAGATTGTTTTTTATTTAACAGTGAGTAATTGATAGCTCTCGCTTCCAGCCTTTTTTTTTTTAATCTACACGTGAAATTTAAGATTGGAAACTGTAGGTGTGAAGTGGCTTTGTAAAAGGATTCAGGCACCGTATAAATATTATTCTAAGTAGAGTCATAGTAAATGGAGGATGGGACCAAGCATTTATTAAATTGGGCTGAATTGCAAAAAAAGGGATTAGGAAGGTAAATGGGAAGGAGCCCACTGTGGAAGACGCTACTCTTAGCCACTGTCTGAGGGGGTGAGAAGGAGGAGCAGCTTCGGGATAGAATGAAACAAGGGTGTCTCGGTTTCTGGCTTGAAACCCTTCCAGACCTTTCCTTCCACTGACTTTGTTTCCGCCCTTCCATCCTGGCAGGTCCTGGAGCCTTCTTTCCGCCAGGCCTTCCCCAATACCAACCGCTGGTTCCTCACCTGCATTAACCAGCCCCAGTTCCGGGCTGTCCTAGGGGAGGTGAAGCTCTGTGAGAAGATGGCCCAGTTTGATGGTGAGTCCGAGGTGTTAGGGGTGTATGAGGCCCGGGCCTGGGGCCGCTTCGCTCAGTCTCAGCCCCTGGATTTCCTGTTTGACTTTTGGGTTATGTGGGCCCGAGAAGTGTAGGGTGTCACATGTGGCTACTAACATTTTGTGAACCTTGTTCTATGCACGCACTCTCACTTGTTTTAACGTAGAGAGTTACGACACACGTGTTTGTTGCTGAGGCTTGTGTTCTTACTCAAGGACGCTCAGCGAGCTGGTGGCAGTGGGGAGCCCAGGTCCTGAAGCTGTCCCACCGGGCAGTTTTCCTCCGTTCCTTGCCCACTGCCTGGTTTTGGAGGGACGTGGAAGGAGGCACGACACTGACTTTTCTCCCTTCCCCTGTGCTAGCTAAAAAGTTTGCAGAAAGCCAGCCTAGAAAGGACACCCCACGAAAGGAGAAGGGTTCTCGGGAGGAGAAGCAGAAACCCCAGCCTGAGCGGAAAGAGGAGAAAAAGGCGGCCGCCCCTGCTCCCGAGGAGGAGCTGGACGAGTGTGAGCAGGCGCTGGCTGCTGAGCCGAAGGCCAAGGACCCCTTCGCTCACCTGCCCAAGAGGTAAGGATGTGGGAGGGTAGGGGGCACGGGACCCAAGAAGGCCTCACAGCTAGGGCCCAGAATTTTAGATCATCCATACAAAATTAAAGGTATGTTTTAGTTGCAATTAAGGCAGCTCCTTGAATTTGTCAAAAGTTGGAGTTTTGAAAGTAGAAAGCAAGTTCCATCCAGATGCATCCAGTATCGGAAGAGATTGCAACTCCTAGCAAAAAAAAGGAGAGAAAGCAGATAGGCACAGACTTCATTCAGTGTGGGGGAACACTGGTTTTTAGCGTCCTCGTTAAAGTTTGGGATTCGTCAATACCATGGGAAGAGGCGCGGTGTGGACAGCCTTGCTGCTGCTGTGTGGGCTGGCTTTGCTGAGTCAGGACATTGCGGCTGCATCATTTGATTTGGTGAATCAAATGATCAGAATTGCTCACCAAGAGAAAGGTTGATGACTGTAGGGACATAATGCCTGTCTGGTTCATTGTTTCCCAAACCGGAAGGAAAAAATCGATGGGGTGGTTGTCTGTATCCTCTGCAATAAATGTAAGGGTTCTTGGAAGAAAGAATAGAGTCAAAGGGAGATGTTCGGTGCAGAAAAGTGGGACGCCCAGTCCTTTCCCAGTTCTCCATGTTACATAGTTGCCCAGAGCAGCAACCCCGTAGTTACACCAAGCGTTTATTAAGGGAGCTTCCATACCGGGCAAGTCTTGGTGTCCTCTGCATCACGCGGCAGGTGGTAAGTTGTTATATAGGACAGGGCGGGATGGATAGGGGTGCAGGGCAGACCTGCCTCAGATAAGGGGAAAATGCTTTACATGCCTGCCTGGGGCAGGAACCAGCACAGACCAGCACTCCGTGGGACAGAAGGGACATGAGGGCAGGCCCATCAGATGGCCTGAGGGGCACAGGGGAAACGGTCTCCTCAGGCCTGTGTCTGGCCGGATTTAGCTCAAGGGTCCAGCAGCGGCTTCTTGGTTAAACAATCTCTCCTCCATACTCTACCATCAAATCTTCATTCAATCACTGCCCCGAAGTCGGTTTACTAGAATTTCAAGCAATGTGACAAATGTCTTTTCCGTGGTCACTTTATACTTGGTCCCTTTTTCTCTCCTTTTCTCACCCGCTCTTCCATTCTTTCACTAGTTAGTCCATTCGGGTTCCACAGGGTTTGCCGTCCCCCGTTTTGTTAGTTTCGGGGTGGGATAAACCCGGATGAAGGAACATGCACTCATAGGCGTAATAGCCGTGCTTAGGGCTGTAAATGCAAATGCACTAATGGAGGCTTATCGCTGCTTCTGCATTTGGGGCACTACTTGGAGAGTGGCTGAGAGCTCTTAGTCCCAGGCACTTTCTTGAGGCCAAGAAGGCTCCGGACACAGCTGCTCTTGAAAGGTGTGTGTGCTTTTGAACCGAAGTGATTTACCCTAAACCGAGTACAGGGGCAGGTCTAAGGGGAGAAAGGGTTTGGTGTGTGTAGGCGAGCTGTGATGCCGAACCCCAATGACCTATGCTGTTGTAACGGACGCCTCGTCACTAGAGATTGTCATGTATCTTAGGTCTGTACTCTGGGCAGAAAGTAAATCAGGAAGTAAACTTGAAATCTTTAATAAACTTTGCATTTCTTAGAGCCTTTTAAGAATGTTTATTAATGTTTATTGTCGCAATGCCATGGTGCTCTCCTGGCCTGCCAGGGTGATTTCCCACAGGATTTTTCATGTCGTAAAGGTAATACCTTCGAAGACTGAGACTGTCAATTTGTGCAGAGTTAATTCTAGACCTTTTAAGGGTTTCCAGCTAAGTTGTTTAAGGACTCGTTAGAGCCCTTGTTCACTTTAGGGGTCAGAAATGGAATTATGGTCACCAATAACAACACTATCAGGAAGGTGTGAAGAAACAAATCCCCACTTGATGGGTGGTTGAGGTTTTTAAGCTTCTCAGAGGGGGTCTCTGAGAATGCATTCTGGAAGGGACCCCAGACCTAGGGTTAAAGGACAGATTCTCTGCTCTAATGTAGCTCTGGGCAAGTCACACCACTTACCCTCTGTAAAGAGAGAAGGTGACTGTAACTCTGGGGTTCCTTGTAAGGATTTTGAGTGAAATAGGTGGCACTTGTGGCAGTTTTAATACTAATGAACAATGAACCAATGTAATAAGGGGATTTAATAGGTTTATAAGACATTCATGCCATGCAATAGAAAGTTATTGAGCCATTAAAGCATTTGCCAGAAATTCTCAATAGTATATCACAGTATTAAATGACCAAATTGTGTAAGGCATAAAACTATTTGTATCGTCTTTGAAAAATCACCAGTGGGAAATGTAAAGATACTATCTTGTTTGCGGCATTTTGAGTGATTATCTTCAGGCGGCACGTGTTTTTGTAAAGAAAGAAAAAAATAGACCCCCCCACGAGGGAGCGGGGGGGACACCTCCTCCATCAGTACTGGCATTCTGGGCTCTGTGCCAGACTGCTTCCCAGATGACAACCTGAAGGATTTTCAGAGACTGAACTTGTTTCTGGGCGGAGTGACTAAAGGACATGGGTGTAAGGTTCGGGGTGGAGGCCCTTTGAAAGCGTTCACTGCTTACATTGCTGTCGTATTACAGTGTGCGTAGCCCCAAGAGGCCTGTGTGATGGGGGAAGAGACATGAGTCAGTAACTGCGTGTGACTCATGGAAAAGGCCCTGGGAGGAGCTAGGCAGGGAAAAAGGAATCCTCACTCTGTGTCCACCAGGGGGCAGCAGTTTGCCATGCCTTCCCTGGGGCAGGTCTCCCTCAGGTCCCCCTTGGGTCCCAGCCTCTGCGCACGGAAGAGTGCCTTCGGCTTCTCTTTGTCTGGCAGCCTTCTCCACGCTGACCTCCTTGCCTCGTTCCTTCACTCAGTGCCTTTGTGTTGGACGAGTTTAAGCGCAAGTACTCCAATGAGGACACACTCTCCGTGGCGCTGCCGTACTTCTGGGAGCACTTTGACAAGGATGGCTGGTCCCTGTGGTACTCTGAGTATCGTTTCCCCGAAGAGCTCACCCAGACCTTCATGAGTTGCAACCTCATCACTGGTGAGAAGAGGGCGGGTCTGGGAAGGGAAGGGCGGACGAAGTAACATGATCTCAAAGGCTGAATGTTCCCCCTCGCCCCTTCAGGAATGTTCCAGCGATTGGACAAGCTGAGGAAGAATGCCTTTGCCAGTGTCATCCTCTTTGGAACCAACAACAGCAGCTCCATTTCTGGAGTCTGGGTCTTCCGAGGCCAGGAGCTTGCCTTTCCGGTGAGGAAGGTTCAGGGAGGAGCCTTCTCTTTAGGGCGAGGCAAGGGGCCGGGCAGCTCACCTTGACTCCGGGGCATTGGGCATTCAGGGGAGTTCAGGGAATGTGTACAGGAAGGAGCTGTCTTGTTCGCGGGAGTCCTGAGATTTGATGACGTGTGTCTGAGCTGGAAGTAACAGGTGTGAGACAGTGTCTGGTAACCTGACCACATGCTTTTTACCCGTCTTTTCCTCAGCTGAGTCCAGATTGGCAGGTAGACTACGAGTCGTATACGTGGCGGAAGCTGGATCCTGGCAGCGAGGAGACCCAGACGCTGGTTCGAGAGTACTTTTGCTGGGAGGGGGCCTTCCAGCACGTGGGCAGAGCCTTCAATCAGGGCAAGATCTTCAAGTGAACAGCTCTGGCCATTGCTGCTGCACCCGCCCTTCAGGGAGATGGGGGTCATTAAAGGAAACTGAACATCGAGCCCTTTTTGTCCCGCCTCCTTTGTGAGCGATGGCCTCCTCGGAGGGGCCTGGGTGTGTGGAAGCACGGGGTGCTTTCTGTGCCTGCGGGAGAGCGAGCTTCGGAAGAGCAGAGCGAGGCCTGACCTCAGTTTCGATTCAATTGCCCTGCCTCGTCCTGTGATCACCGTCTTCTAGCCGGGAAAGATCGGACATACAGTGTGTGGTGACGTGGGGCTTTGTGGCCACCTAGTTCTTAGGGACCGGACAGACTCCGGACCTCCCCGGGGAGGAGGGAATACCTGCCGGTGCCGGTAGCATGCAGCGTGCAGAGCAACTTCGTATTTCCCACAGCCGCCCTGCGAGGTAGGCGGTGGCTGTCCGAGGGCCACCCGGCAGAGGCCTCTCTGAGCACTGACCCCGTTGGTCCTAACCGGGCTGCAGGTCATCTCTGGGGCATCCCTACTTTCCAACAAGGAAGTGGGGTTCAGAGATCACGTGCCTGTGATCACACATCTTAAGTGGTAGAGGCAGGATTTTAAACCCGGTGGCTATCGGTGAAGCCCGTACTCTAAACATACCCCGTCGTGTCCTAGAACATAGAGTGGTCATAACTGTCACCTAATAGCGCCGCTCAGACCAGTGGTTACAATTTTTTTCTCCTTCGTGCTTAATTTTATTCTATTCAAAGATTTTTGCCCCTACTCCGTCTTCTGAGGAGTGTTGAGGATTTCCCTGTCAATTTAATAGCTCTGGTGGAATTGGAAATACTCTGATTCTTTTTTTACAATGCATGCAGAACAGTCATGACTACCTTAGCTGTTCAGGTCATGGTTTTATGTGTTTTTTTTCCCCCATCCGTGTAGTTAAGCTCAGAGAGGGGAGCTCCTGGCTTGGGAGGGGAAGAAGGTGATCTTTCTAGGCACAGAGGGGGCCTGGTGGTTTGGAGGGGTGGAGCTGTAATCTAGCTGGGTTCCTTGGCTGCATGTGGGGTTATGTGCGCAAACGGGCAGAAGACAGTTGTGGTTTGGAGCCCACCTGGGTGAGGATAGGTCGGTACTTGCTCAGAGTTCGCTTCCTGGCAGCTCATCTGGTGTTGGATCCGAATTTGCTACCTGTCTGGCATCTGCGCCTTCTGGGCTCCTCTTGGACAGGATCTGAAAGTGCCAGGTGCTGCTGGGCTGTGCCCTGAGCTGGCTGCTGGGGCCTCATGGAACCTGTCAGACTCCTCTCCCGAATCCGTTCCCACCACACCCCTGTACCTTCCGCTTGTGTAACCTCCACTACCTTCCCGATATCCTTAATCTCAGTAGCAGAAGGTTTAGGCAGGAGAGACCAAGTTGTGCAAGTAAGTTTGAGGGGGCAGGCCTGACAGGCCAGGAGTGGGGCCCAACTGTGACAAAGGGGGTGGTCTGGCTGGGCAGGCTGCAGCTAGGGCAGCAGCAGGCCTGGCAGCCCATGTGGACTGGCCAGCTCTGGCCTGGGGGGCTAGGAACCCCGTCTCCTACCCTCCTCCCTCTGAGGCTGCAGGAAGAGTGACTCATCCACACCTCCTGCCTCCTGTGCCTCTAGCTCTGGCGGTTTGCTGCAGAGGAGGACGGCCAGGTTGGTTGAGGCCAGGCCTGCTTTCAGGGGAGGGCGCATACCCACAAGCCGGAGTTGGGCTAGGAGGCCCGAGGGGAAGGGGATTGTGGCCTCAGGAAGGCTCGCAGTTGGCCTTCAAAGCGGGGCGGGATGGGAGGGCCGCCTCCCTACAGAGATGGGCGAGAAAGAGGGTAGCGGGAGTTTGTAGCGGCAGATGTGGGGCGGAAAGGAAAAGAGGGGAAGTACATCTGGAGCTGGTTGGGTCCCCTCCCTACCCTGGGGAGGCCTGAGTCACAGCACCTCCTTGGACTCTGGACTCGCCCCCTCCCGGATCCCGGGGCGCCCCACGCAGCTGGGTCTTTAACCCGCTCCTCCAGCGCTGGCTGGGGGCTCTCCGGCCCCGCCCGGTTCTCTGGGGCAGCCAGTGAGATCCTGCGCCCGGACACGTCTCTGGTTGCTGGGCCGCTTTCCCGACGTGCCCGCGAAGCTCTTGCCACCCGCGCGCCACCCAGAGCTGGCGTCTCGGCGCCCGTGGCGCAGCGCATGCCGCTAGGGGCAAGGGTCGCCGGGCGGAGAGGGAAGGGGTGGCGTGGGGCTGGAAATGGGGCGTGGTCTTGGAGAACTGGGTAGGATGAAGGGAGGAAGCTGTTTTATCCACTTTCGGGGCAAAACTTCAGCCTCCAGAAAGGGAGGTTGGGGAACTGGAGAGGGGCGGGGCTCAGAGGAGCTTTTGAGTGAAGATAAAAGCTTTACAGAGTCTGCAGTGTGAAGGGGAAGGGCTGAGATCTGGTTTAGCTTGTAGATAAACCAGTAGATACTGGTTATAAGCAGCTATTTATCTTAGCTTTGTTGGTGCTTCTGCTTAAGTCACTTATTAAAAAGTCACAAGCCTTTAAAAGTCTTCCAAGAAAGACCTAGATTGCCTTTTTTTTTTCATGCCCTGCTTTGAGCTGGAGCTGGACAGCTGCTGCTCTCACTGGGTCAGACCCATCCCACCAGCTGCCTACATGCCCCAAATGTGCCACTTCCCCTTTCGAAAGGTGGGGGAAGGGCCTAGAATGTTGAAGGGAGAGGAATAAAGAGCCTGGGAGGCTCCACCCAGTCATTTCTGAAATTAATACTGTGGTTTTCATGGCAACCGGCACTCTTTGTCCTCAGAGCCCAGAACTGTCCCTCCACACATCAAATGGGTTTTGCTGGGTGGCAGTGGCTCACCCCACCAGTGGTACCTATGGGGCACTGTAACTGCCCCGACCTGATTCGGTTCTGTATGTTTGAATGCAATTCCGGGGTGCCCCTCCCTCTTCCCTATTCTTCCTGTAATGCCGTGGAGTTAAATATTGGCGCTTCCAAAAGGTTAGAGAAACTGTGCCACCTGCTCTTGTCTGTTGGCTCTAATCAGGCTGGCATGGCTCCCGGAGGAGGCCGTCGCTGTACTCCGTGGAATTACTGGGGTGTCCCAGTGCCTCGGCACCCAAGGGACGGGTGGAGTGAGGAATAAAGGCAGTTGCTGGAGAGCAGACTATTTCCCTGAATCTCTCATAGGGGAGAATTCCTTGGGCAGGTGGGACTGGTTCAGTGGCAAAGATGTCTTTGATGACCTTAGAGGGTCCTGGGTTCTCTGCATTCCTGTCACCTTCTCCCCTCTTGCAGCCCCACCCACCTTTGTTTTCCTGACTTTCTGGGGATTCTGAAGGGATCCCGCTGCTGACTTTGCCTCGTTTACGCTATGGGCAGGCTGGAGCAGGGGCTGGAGCAGGGGCTGGAGCAGGGGCCGGCTGGTCAGTCAGAGTTTGGGGCTATTTCTGGTTGGATCTCCCAGGAATGTGCCTCTCTCTACGTCCAGCTGCCCCCTCCTCTCTGCAGCAGGAGCAGCTGTCATGTGAGGGCCTCTCCCGCTGGCTCAGCCCTTTTGCAATCCTCTGGCTGGCTCTGCCAGGATGGGGGTGGATAGTGAGGATGGGAAGAGCCAAGGGGTAAACGAGGGGACATGGCAGGGCAGGGGGAGCTGGTGGAGGTGGGGAGGGCAACGGAGTTGAGAGCCGAGGGCACAGGGGTCTCCAGGGCCAGGTAGGAGGCGGGAAACAGAGCAGAGCAGGGAGGTGGCGGGATGAGCTCAGGGCGCCGGTCAAAGGGCGTGCGGGCTGCAGTGGGGTTGGCCGCTTTCTAGAGAGCTGGTTCTAGCGGGATCCTGGCCAGTCACTCCTCAGGGAGAGCCGCATCTCCCCTGACTCACGGGAGGCCACAGAGTGCTTTCCTGCCAGTGAGCCTCTATGTGGGACCTGAGTCACCGAGTTGCCCAGGGCGTTGGCCGCCCTGTGGTGGCAGGGCCTGTGCCCTACTCCACCCACTCCCAGGGATAGGACAGGGGTTAGCAAACACACCCCTTTTATCTGTAGTAACTCTCCATCTCCTGGACTCAGACTCACAGAAGGCACCTCGCACAGGGATTGCAGGGGAGACCGCGCCAAATAGTCCCTTTACTTTCCCCATGGGGAAACGAGCCCACAGAGGGGAAGTGACTGATCGAGGGTGCATGCTGGCCTTTGCACACCGTTCTTGCAGCCACTCACTGAGTCACTTTTGCTCCTAAGAAGAGCAGGAGGGTGCCACTCTCAAAACCTGGGGGGTCAGCATGGTGGACAAAGAACGCTAAGCTCCGGCCTCAGGAAGAGGGCGGTGCTGAGGGCTGCCAGCAGCCCCAGTGGGGCAGCCCGACCCGGGTAAGAAGTGTAGAAGTGGAGCGAGGCCTGGGGCAGAGTCAGCCCAGGTCCAAATCCTGGGCCGGGCAGAGGGCACAGGGTGTAGCAGAGGTGGAGCTTCCAGTGACAGGAACCTCAACTATGTGGTGACTCAGGCTCTGGGCAGCCTAGGCCCTTCCTTCCTGGCTCAGCCTGACCTCCTTCAACTGGACTTGGGAAGAGTAAGCAAAGGATGGAGGGAAACCCAGGCCGGTCACCCTTTCCCCCCGGGAACTGGGGGAAAGAGGAAGTTGGAAAGGATGGGAGAAAGGCAGATTCCAAAAAAGGGGAGAGGAGGCTGGTGTTCCCTTCTCTGGGCCCCTCCCTCGCTGCTCCCCACGCCCTGCTGGGGAGGGAGCTGGCCGGGGCGTTGGCTGCTCTTCATTCCAGCTCCCTCCCTCGGCTCCTGTTTACGACTGGGTCGGCCCAATCCCCAGCTCAGTTCTGAGCTCTTCTTTTGTCTCTCTCTCCCTCCCTCCATCCTTCTCAGCCTTAATTCAGTCTGTTTTGCCACTTTTTCCCCTTAATCTCGGGTCCACATTTTCTGTGATTCCCTTGTTCCCACAGCGTCCCCACAGCCACAACTCACTGGCCTCTAGCCCATCTCGTCATCGCCTCTCAGAATCCAACTGGGCCTGGTGTGGCCACCTGCCCTGCTCGCTCTGCTCACTTCCGTTCCCCTGTGCTGGCCCTGATAGTCTTTCTCTGCCTTCTTTCCTCCCAGAGTCAGCCCTCAAAGCCCCTGTCTCATCTCTTGTTCTCTAATCAGCTCTGACTTGGCTTCTGCTCTGCCCAAAGATTTCAATTAGGACTGAGTAATGGGGGGTTGCCAGTCTCTGGCCGTCTGGTCTGAGTGATTCAGGGACTCCTTAGTTGAAGCCTGAGCCTTAAATACAGGCTGGGATTTGAACTGAGCCGGAGGAGAATGATTTTCCTCAGTTTCAGATTTTGAGTTCGGGTTAGGAGTTTGGGATTTGAGAATTGCTTAGGAAATAATGTTTCGATCCCAGAATCACTCAGTAGGTTTGCCGTTCAGCTGGGAAAGATTACAGATTAGGAAGTGGAGAAGCGCCTGATGTTTGGCAGGAATTCTAATCCCTCGGCTGGTGTATGGGGTGGACGTGGGGTCTGGGGGATTCCAGAGGGCTCAGAGAAGGGACCACAGTCATTTCTCTTTTTTTCTTTTCTGAATTTTCTAAGAGTTTATTTGAGCCCAAACTGGTGGCAATTGCTGGGAAGCGAGATCTCAAACGCTCCCCAAGGCTGACACGCCAAAGGGCCCTCATGGCCGGAAAGTCTGCTTTCAAAGACACTGCAAACAGACTTCACTTCCTTTCTGGGATCGAAGTTTAAAAGCATGGTTAACTTTTGAGCTTTCGGCACCTTTCCTTCCCTCTGACACACTGATTTCAGAGAAGGGGACTGCGGCGAGAAGGGAGGGGAAGGGGAATCCCCTGGCAAGGGGCCTGCCCACAGAGCGCCCCTTTGTGGTTGCTATGGAAACAGGCATAATAGGAACAAAACAGAGGCACGTCTCCCAGGCAACAGGAGTCTAAGGTTCATCACACACACTATACTTACATATCAGGGAACCCCCCTGCCTCCGGGGAGCAGTCCTGTTGGGGAAGCTGGGGTATCCCAGTGATGACGAGTCCTAGAACTCACCTGGGTTTGCCAGGGTGTCTGGAGGACTGTGGTGTGGGACTTTGTCCCCGAAGGTGGGGAAGATTTAGAGTGCCAGGGGAGGGCGGAAGTCCTTCTTGATTCCTGGGTAACCTTTGCTTTGATGGAGGAGTCTGAAACCTGACAGAGGTTTTCTTTGCAATGTCGGTCTCCTTATAACTAACAAAATTGTGTGTGTGTGTGTGTGCGCGCGCGCGTGTGTGTGTGTGTGCACCACTATGGAAACGACCCGACAGAAAACATGAGATCCAATTTCCCCAGAGCACAGGACCTGCAAGGAACACAGAGCAGAGGGTTAGAGGGCATCAGAGCACATTCCCTTCTGAACCGAGTGCCTCCAGTGCATCTTGTCAAGTTCTCTCTTACCTGCACCGCAGGTGCCTGCCCAGTGCTGGACACGGTAAATGTTTCTGCAGCTGTGCGAGAGCCTATAAATGGGGTAATTGCTCCTTGGGGGCTGAGAGCCTGGGGAAGCTCTCAAGGGAAGTAGGGGGAGCAGGACGCTGCTGTGAAAAGAGCAGAGGCTTTGGGGCCAGTTATACCTGTAGTTCATTCATTCATTCATTCAGTCATTCAACAAAGTATTCTTGAGTGATGGCTACATGCCAGCCACTGCCCTAGGCGTGGGACATACAGCAGAACAAGCTATTCCTGCCCTCTGGAGCTTAGATGCTAGTGGGAGCTTTGAGTCCTGCTCCTAAGGGTTGTGTGACTTTAGGTACATCTCTGTCTGTCTCTGAGACCATTTCCTTCTAGAGTGAGTGAGGACTGAATGAAAGTGCCTGCTGCGGTGTCAGACACAATCACTGTTCAAGTAGCTTTTGCGGGGTGAGGGGTGGGAGGCCAAAGCAGTGGGCAGAAGAAGGGTTGGCAGAAATTTCTAAGTGTGTGTCTTCATTTACATCGTTGAAAACTGTTGAAAGTATTCCCTTCTCCTGGGCTGAGGAGGCTGACGTGGGAACCTCCAGCTCTGGTTCCAGCACACATGATTATAATTTTTTAGGGGGTAGGGTCTTGGTTACGCCTTCTCTACCTCCTACCCTGGAATGAGGCAAGAGCCAGGACCACCTCCCAACCAGTACCCCTGAATAAAGTACCTGGGCAGTAATCACTACTCTGAAGCTACTCCAAAACCCAGCCTCTCCTGCCTTCTTCCCTGTTGACCAAGAGGGTGGCCAGAACAAACAATGGAGTAGATAATTTGGCTCTGAGCCCAAGACACTAGGCTTTGCTGTTTCACTCCTGGGGGGCCAAGGGAGCCCAAGCCGAGGTGAGGACATGACATTCACACCCTTCCCACTCCTCCTTTCCTGCTCCAGCCCCTTCCTGCAAACTCCAGTAGCCCTTTTTCTGCAGATCCCCTATGTCTTTGTAGTATATGTCACACCATAACTAACTTTCTGAAAAGCTAAGGTGTAAAGCAGCTCCCATTGTAATCTGCACTGGGAAAAGTTGCACTTTCAAGGTACCAGATACAAGTTAAAAATCCTTGGGGAAACTCACGGTAGTCACTCTGGGGAGGGCCTGGGTAGCAGAGAAGGGAGATGGTTACTTTGTATTGTTCCACCTTTCTGCCTTTCCGTGTATTCTTCATCATAGGGAGGTATTGATTTTATTTAAAGTATGTCAACAAGGGTTATTTGACTCCTGGCTTTACGGGCCAACTTTAGTTTATCTTCTTGATCCATATTTAAAATACCGAATAAACGTTATTTAAAAGGAAATGACAATTTAAAAGCCACTGGTAAAGGAAATAATTAGCTTTTGTTTTTCTTAGTTTTTAAAAGCATCGCAAAGTTGACAAGTTTAGATTTTTTTTTCTTGAAATTATGTAGGTTCTAGGAAAGGTGCGCAGAACAAAATGAAGGAGGTGATTCTTTAGAAAGTCTGGTCTACAGCCGTGCTTGTGATGTGTGCTGGGACTGCCTCTGCTGTGGGTTTGTGTCACTATCTGGGTATTTGTGTGTGTGTGTGTGTGGGGTGGGGTGTGTGTGTGTGTGTGTGTGAGGAGAGAGAGAGAGAGAAAGAGAGGAGGAGGGAGAGAGAGAGAGAGAGAGAGAGAGAATGAGAATAGAAAATGCTGGTGCCCAACGCTGCTTTCTCTGTGTCTTTGCAGGTCTATGCCTGTCTGAAAGTCTACATATGTGTCTCCACCTTTCTGTGCCCATATATAAGTGTCTGCATGTCTCAGGCTCCTTTTGCTGTCTCTTCCCTCCCCCATCTCCTGTACCCTGTGCCGGTAACTGGACCTGGGACACAGCCCCCAGGGCTGGCAGCAGAGTTGGCTGCTGGGTATTTTTAGCCTGTAAACATGTTTGCCATTTCAGAGGACCGGGCCTCTGGTCTCAGCCCCAGCCCACGCACGGCCCTGCAGCAAGGAGGGTGTTCCTTTCAGGGCAGGGTCTTCTCAGGTCCCAGGCTGGGGTCTTCCAGCGTTTGGGAAGGAAGGAAAACCGTTTTGATGTGGGAAGTAGGCGGCCATGGAAGAGGAAGGATGGGAGATTCATGGGGGAGAAGAGAACGGGGGCGTGGAGGGGGGCGTAGCCAGAAAAACCCCGCACCCCATCATTAAGCATTTAATAAAATCTCCAGGCAGTTGGAAGTGGCTGTGGGAAATGGCTGTAAATTTGGAAACCAAGCGTCCTGCAGGTGGGGGCGGGGCGGGGCAGGGACCCGGAGAGGGGATCTGAGAAGGAATGACAGGTAGACAGACGACCTGCCCGAGCTCCAGCTTCTCTGAGGGACTCCGGAGAGGGAGGTGGGCAGCCCCGGCTGCTGCTCCAAAGGTTGCAGGCCTGACTCCCGTGTCGCTGCAGCAGCAGGAGCAGCAGGAGGTGGGGCTAGCGTTTCCAAGCCGGTTCTGTGGGGGCAGGAGCTGAGGGGTCCCCGGAAAGAGGGAGGGCAACAAATGGGCGCGCCTGCCTGGAGCTTGGGAAGCAAGGGAGGAGATGGGGCCTAGGATTTGAAGTGTAGTTTCCCGTGTCGAGAGGAAACTCGAAAGGTCCGTGTCAGGCAGGAGGTCGCGGCTGATCCACCCGAGGCCCCCAGCCGCTGTCTGAACCCCTCGGTTCTTTCCGCAAACTGTTCGGATTCGCAGTTCTAGCTGGGAGCATGAGCCTCAGGGAGCTCCAACGAGGTTTTAGCTGGTGAAGCCGCACATTGCATACCTTGGGGGTAGAGCCAGGCGGGGCCTTGACCAGGGGTAGTGGACGGGGGACGGGGGAAGGCAGTACCTCGGACGTGCGCGCCCCCTGGTCCCCGCGTCCCCTCCCCTCAGCCCCCAGCAGTACGTTCCCAGGTCCCTGCTGCGTCGCCCCTGCTCGCAGTCCCAGCCCCACGCCGGCCCCGCCCGGCCCCGCCCTCTCCCCACAGCTCGGGGCAGACCCGCCCGCCGCAGCCGGAGTTACAAGAGCCGCCTCCGCGGACGCGGGCCCGGCCACTCGGAGCAGCTCTGCCGCGGGGACTGCACCGCCCGCCCTGCCGGACCCGCCCCGACCGGGGTTCGCCGCCTGCAGCAGCCGCAGCACCGCGACCTCGGGCCCCGCGCGGGCCATGGCTGTGCCCTGGGGCTGAGCGCACAGGTAGGGGCGCCCGGCGCATCGCGGCGCGATCGGGGAACAGGACACTGGGAACGGGTGAGGGAGGTGCGTTGCATGGCTTGGGCGAGGCGCTTTGGTGGGTGTCACTTTGAGGATTCAAACAGTTTGGAACCAGCTGGGCAGCCCCGGGCCGCGCGCGGAGGCGACGCGTCGCGCCTTGGGAGCCTAGTGTTCTGCCTCCGGAGTTGAGGCGCAAGTTGGGCAAAGTTGGAAAATCGCTCCAAAGCGTGCCTTGTTCCAGTCTGTATTTCTCTCGAGGGTTGATTGTTGGCTCCGCTGCAAGGCAGAGCGTCGCGTTCCTGGTCTGGTGGCCCCTGGTGGCCCTGTCCCACCCCCTCCTCCATGGGGCGGTGGCTCAGCGCGCTGCTCCATTGCTATTCCGTGTTTACTGGAGAAGTTTCCGAGATCGCCAGCCGCCTCGGCCCCTCAGCCCCTCAGCCCCTCAGGGCGCCCCTGCGCTGTGCGCCCCTCTACTGTCCCTCCCCGCTCCCCACACCTCAGCCCCAAACTTCGCCGCGGGAGTCTTCCCGGCCCCACCCAGTTCTGCACCACTGGGCTCTCTCTCTCTTGTTCCTGGCGGTCCCCCAGCCCCCCTCCAGCCGCCCCACCCTAGTCTTGCCCCTCTGTGTCCCCCGCTCCCGAAAACTCTCTTCTCTAGGACCGCGGAGCCTCGAAGTTTGCAGCTCGCCTCCCAGCGGGACGGGTGGGAGCGGGGTGGGGGACATAATTAGGGAGATTCCTGCACTGGGGTGGGCGGGGAGGGGGGGTGCTGCACCGCGGCCCAGCCCTCGGGACCGCCCCTTCCCCTCCGGAGGCGGTGCTCTCTCCCCCACCTCACTCCCAAACCCGCCCGGGCGGGATGGCCCCCGCCCCAGCGCCTGGATTGGCGCCAGCAGCCTGAGGAATGTGGTGGTTGGAGCCGGTGACTAATTCAAACCAGAACTCGGGGAGGAGTGGTGAGGGGCAAAGGGGAGGGGGAAGGGGCTGTGCGTGGGAGGTGGGGGCAGGAGCCGGGCTCGGCCGAGCACTCTGAGCTGAGCTCTCTGCAACCCTCGGGTCGGATGGCGCGCTCCAGGAGGGCCGGGGGGCCAGGTCGCGCCGTGGAGTTGGAAAGGCAGTGTGCTTAGGGTGTGTTCGAACTGTGTTATATAAGGCTTTCCCATGCAGGGAGAGGGTGTTCGGTGTGCGAGGGCCTGGCCCTCTCCTGGCAGGGCTGGGCGCCCCTCTCGGTGCCAGGGCTGGGAATGTGGGGGTGCAGCCCCTTGGCGCCCTGGCCACGAGGGACACCTGGGCTTTGAGTAGGGCTGGCTGTCTCCCTCCGTGGGAGGGGAGCCGAGTGTGTAGATCGGGAATCTCACAGCTCTAGCTGGGCCCCAGCACCAGGCGGGCGATGACTCTGGCGCCTCTGCACAGTGTGGCCACGGAGAATTGTGTGCGTTGTGTGCTCACACCTTTCACAGGGTGTGGCCACAGAGAGGCAGTGGGGAGGTGCCCCCAGGGAGCCTGCAGTCACTGCTGAGCTCCCTGCTCTGTGGAGGGAATTCGTGGAAAGACGGGACCAGATCTTCCTTTGGTAGTGGGGTCTCTTAGAGAATGACCCGGGGTTTATGGAGAAAAGAGACCCCGATATTTGCCTGTATGCTCGCAGCACAGCATCAGGTCCCCAATAACTAGTTCTGAAAGTTTCGTCTTTCAGAATCCAGCCTCTGATCTCAGGGATCACATGACTCTCTGTGCACAGCTTAGCACATGGTAGGGAGGGATTGGGTTGGTTTTTGTGGGATGCAGTGATGCCGTGGGGGGCTGTGCTGATATGTGAGGGCAAGGGAGTTGGAAGGGGAGAGAGGGAGAGGTTGAAGAGGCCTTGGAAGGCGTTTCACGGCCTCCACACCTTTGTTGGGTCTGTACCAGGGGAATAGGTTGGTTTTCCAGCCCTGGCTGAGCGAGGGGCTGGCCGCTCAGGGAAACCCCTGAGGCAGGGCGTGGCGCTCACTTCCTTTCTGAAGCTGAATGGGGAAGCTTCCTTCTCTTCTGCCCACTGGGATGATGGTCTGGGCCAGCACATGGTGGGTGAGTGTGAAGTGTGGGGAGTAGAGGGAGCCCCCCAGGCTTAGGGGGCACTGCCCTCCTTGCTGTGAGCTGTGGGATGAGGGGTGTGGGGGAGGTTCTGGGACCTTGAGAGCTGGGCCAGCAGAGGATGCAGGGTCTGGGAGGTTGAAGTTGGAGACTGGGGATGTCTCTAAAGCCCTGTCCTTAAGATGTTATGTTCAGGGACATTGGAGGGAACAAGGACACACGTGAATCACTCGAGGCTTAGTGCTGCCAACATGGAACCCCCCAGCAGCGATTCAGGGGTCCTGGTCTGGGCAGCTCCTTGAGGAGCCCACCCCACAGAGCTGAGGGCTTGACTAGCCAGACTTGGTTCCGGGGACGAGGCTATAGGCCTAGGGTGGGACATGAGAGGGTGAACCGTGGGAGACCTGTGGGGGAGGAGGCCAGCATCGGTCAAGGGCAGAGAATGAGCTGGGGGTCCTCAGGGTCACCTCAGCCCCAGAGAGGCCCTGGGTGGGGGTGCCCGGGCACCACCAGGCCGGATTCTTTGGCTCGACTTGCAATTGGCTGGCTGGGCTCTGGCAGGGCTCACCACCCAGAGCCTGAGGAGCTGGTTTGAGGGGTTGGAGCAAAGCTGCGGGGGCGGAAGGTTGTGTGGGGCGCTGGGGTGTGGTCACCACCTTCCTCAGAACTTGGGAACTGCCTGGGGACAGACAGAGGAGCAGACTGGGAGAGCTAGTCAGACTCCTGACAGGAACTCGCCCCCCACTCCCAGCCGCCCCCAAGTTTTTCCCTGGAGCTGGGCTGATCATGTGGAAGGGACGTGGCCACCGGAGAGGGTTTAGAATGTTTTGTTGCATTGGATGGCAGTGGTGGCGAGTGTCTAGGGCCTTCTACTCTCTCTTTGCCCCCGATGGCTTTACCCAGGCACGCAGGGAGCTGCCACTTCCCTGGGCTCGTGGCCACCTGGGTGGGCCACAGCGGGAAAGTGTTTCGGTGGAGCAGTGAAACACTCTTCTCTTCCTTTTCACTGGCCTTAGTTCCCATCAGGGAGCCGGCTGGGTGGTTGTAGCTGGACGGCCTGGGTCCAGGGGTCAGTGTTTCACTGTGGCCTTGGGTCATTGTCCGCTAGCTCATAGCAGCGAGGTGTGTGTCATTAACCTGTGAAAGGGTCTCCCTCCGTCTGTGCACGGTGGTCTTGCATTGCAGTGGGTCTGGAGGTGCCACCTCTGCTTGCGTCTGGGGCTTATGGGGCAGGGGACAGCGATGGGACTCTGCCCTGGCGGTGGAGGTTTCGTGGGGGCTGCAGGGCCTGTAAGTAAGGACTGAAGTAAGTTCCTCCTTCCTGGACAGGTTCCCGGTCCTGGAGTGTGTGTGCAGGAGGGTGAGGACAAGCCCTGGGCTTGAGGCCCTGGCTGAAAGAGGGGCTGCTCAGGGGCGGTCTGGGTGGGGCATCCTGCCCTGTCCCAGGGGGCCGGAGCGGAGGTTCTAGGGGAAGGGGAAGTGCCTGGAGCTGATCTGTGTCCTGGCGGGGCTGGGGATGGCTCTTTGGCAGTTGGTCACCCTGCACTGGCGTGGCCTGACCGCTGGGCGGAGAGCTGAGCTGCAGTTGGGGCCATGGTGGAGGCGCTGGTCTGGTGGGTGGGCACCTCTCAAGCTGTAATCTGCCCCCTGCCCCCACTCCCGGGAGAGCCAGCGGTTCTTCACCCTGCTCCCTGTTGAGGGAGCCACCGACAGAGTTGATATCTTAATCCCAGAGATTCTGGGTGAAGGCCCACCCTTCCTGGCTCTGTGGCCAGGTGTGGGGACTTGTGGCTGGAGAATGTAGTGCTACCCCCAGCCGCCTGTCACAAGGAAGGGGAGAGTCCCTCTTGGTCAGGGGAGGAAGGGAGAAGCTTCCTCCCCACTGGAAGTGAGAACTGAGAACTCCTGGGCTTCAGAGCAGCTCGTGCTGGGGGAGTGGGAGGAAGCTCCAGTGGTTAGGGGAAAGGTAGGCAAAGGCTGCAGGGCGGAGCCCAGAAAGCAGCAGCTGGCTGGGGGGTGGGGGTGGGGCAGGCCTGGAAGTCCAGACAGAAAACTTCAGCTGGATGATGAGAGGTGGAGAGAGTTGGGTGATGAGGCTGGAAAAACTTCCTCCTGGTGCATCATGGGCTGGGCAAGGGAGCAAGATAGGCAGGTGCACACAGGCGGAGGGAGATAGAGACCCTGGGCACCAGGTTAACAGGTGTAGGCGCCCGTCACGATGGGCAGGGCATGGCGCTGCCCGGACAGGTGTTTATTGTGAGCAGGTGAAGGCGGTGGCTGTGGCCAGCTCTGGGCTGTGAAGAATAGGGAACAGGGTCACAGCATCTCTGTGTGCACGCAGTGTGTGCGCATCCTTGTGTGTCTTTTTCTGAATGTCTCTCCAGTGCGCGTGTCTCTCACGTCTTACAGGGTGTTCCCCCTGATAATCCCACCGCCGCCCGGGGTGTACCTCCCGGAATCAGCTGAGTGTGAACGTTCTTGCTTCCAGCTCAGACTCTGGAGATGACTGCGCAGTTCTCCCCCAGTTAGAGCAGGGCCTGTTTTTTTTTTCTTTTCCCCCCAGACAGAGGTCTGGCAGCTGCCTACGTAGAGGTCCTTTTGAAAACTTCAGCCCTGGAAGAGATTCGCCTCTGGGTTTCTCCTTGCTCCTTTGGGATCGAGGGCCTGCCTGTTACGGCCGTTCGGCCGTTCCCATTTTTCTAGCGAGTGAAAATGTTCGCCTTGCCCTGCCAGCGCCTGGCTTTGGACAAGGGGTTGATTCCCTTGTCCAAATATCTTATGGGGCCAAAGAGAGTCTCTAGGCAAGCTGGGTTCTGGGCAGCTCCGGACTTCCGAACCCCGGGGACAGAAACTCCATGAGCCTCAGAACCTAAGGCCCCTCAGATCCAGGCCTCCGGGATGCCTGGGACGCTCGCTGCCCGTTCTGGGTTTGATGTCCCCAGGCTGGACCAGGATGAGGCCCATCTTCCTGTGGGCGTGTCTCTCTAGTTCTCACTCTTCCTCCCTCCAGCACGGGTTTCTCTCCTCTGCGTATCTCTCTTGTGCATCTTTCTCTGTGGTTTCTCATCCTGTGTGTATATTTATTTGTGCCTTCGTCCCCCTACCTGGGTAAAGACCATTGGCCTGGGTGTCACAGGACCCCGGGCTTGCATTTCAACCCTGTCTCATATACCTGGGCACGTCATCTCACCTCTGGGGCCTGTGTCTGCATCTCTGAAATAAGCATTTTAATTTATAATCGCATAGGGTTGTTTGGGAACTGAACAAGACCCCGGGCGTGGAACTTAGAGCACAGTGCCTCGCGCACGGCAGGAGTGCCAGGGCTTGGGGCTTGGGGGTTTTCTGTCCACGTGGAGCTTTCTCTTCCTCTTTGATGTCTGGCGAGTGGTGATGAGCGTAGATCGCCCCTCTAGGTGTGTGTCTTTTCTTTGACTATCCCAACCCCTTGTGCCGGTTTGTAAGCGTTGGGGCTTTCCCTCTGGTGGCGGTTTCTAGCTCTGGTGGTGAGTCATTTCATTCTCCACGACATGGGGACTGCTTCTCCCTGGCCTGCGTATATGCTGGGTCGCTTCGCTCGTGGGCAGGCCACCGTGCGGGCTGGAAGTTTCGTTACTGTTAGTGTCCTCATGATGGGTGGGAGCGCTTCTCCATCCCTTGGAGTGGCATTTCTTGTGTCTGTCCGGTGCTGGACATTTGTGCAAACTTGTGCTTCTCCGGTGTGCAGCTTGTCCTCAGGTTTGGGATATGGAGGCGTTGAGGCCCGCAGCCTGTCTCTTGGAGAACATGTGTGTATCGGTTCCTGTCATCTCGACGCTGATGCTGGCCGCAAGCCTGTCTTTGACCACTGCGGCCATCAGGCCGAGCCCCCTCCCTGGTTGTCTTCCTGCTGGCTTTTGAGAAGAAGGGGCTCTGTTCCCTGGGAAGCTGAGGGGAGGGGAGGGAAATGCTTCTTTGGAAGTCACATCTGCTGGAGACCGTCCGCCCAGGGCAAGGAGTCTGCTTCCTGGATCTGTCCAGGTGTCGCTCCCTGTCTAGGGAGGTGGCACGGGAGAGGCCTGCTTCTCTGCACATCCTCGATGCGTGTTAAACGGACAGGACAGCCTTGTTCTCCTCTTGTCTTCTGGTCTGAATTAACACTGTCCCTGCGACCTCAGATGTGTCCTCTCAGCCTCGCAGCTGGAGTGGCCTCCCTGTCTCCCTTTTCTGCCCTCCGAGTGGCCGCTCTGCCCCAGAGGGTCTCCACTCCAGCCCTGCTTGTCCCTGCACTAAGGATACTGTGAACCAGTGTCGGGGGGAGCACTGGCGGCCAGCTAGCAGGCCTGGGTTCTAGGGCCCTGATACTCCCCTGTTCTCACCTCTGGACCTTAGTTTCCCCACATGTAAACAACAGGTCTCATAGACCCGTCTGCAGTGGTGGAAATGTTCTGCGTCTTGCTGTCTAATTTGGTAGCCACGTGTGAGACTGTTGAGCTCTTGAAATGCGGCTACCATGTTGGACGGCACGGCTGTAAGCTTTCTTCTATCTCCAAAGGCTCATGACACTTGGCCGAATGTGCAGAATTCCCCAGAGCTCCAAAGACCCTGCTTTGGGTAGCAGCAGGGTAGAGCCCTCAGCCCTCCACCCCCACCCCCCGCCGGCAGCCTGGCTTCCCCTGACATGTGTGGGAGGAGAAGGAAGGACCAGCTGGGCTTGGTACAGGCTCCAGGGGTGGGAGAGACTGAGGGCCGGGACTCAAATGCAGAGAGCAGGCCCTTGCCGCCGTGGCCTCGAATCCCCCATCAGCACCCCCATGTCCATCTGAGCAGCCCAGATCAGATGAGAGGGGAGGGGAGTCCTTCATGGCTGTGCCAGGAGGCCGTTGAGCCAGAGCAGGCAGGGTGGTTGGCAGCCCCACCTGGTGGGAAGCCAGCAAGTGCCACACTAGGGCCAACCTGCAGCCTTGGGTTCAGCGAATGCCTCCTTTTCTCAGGGGCTGCGGACCCTTCTCTACTCAGAATGGCTTCTCCCCTCCTCAGCAGCAGCCTGAGTCGAGGCATGTAGCAAGTCCCTCCTGGGCCTTGCCAGCTGTGCTTCTTGGGACTCCTGGCCTGGGGCTCCCTCCCAAGGAGCTATCAGGGACGCCAACTGCCTGTGTCCACTGGAGCCCCAGCCCCTCTGGCCCTGGGGTCTGGCCGGTGAAGCATTTGGTCGACTGCTTTTAGGCGTGACCCTTAGCATGTTTGGAGCTGTTGTGGCCACAGTGACTCACTGGGGAAAGAGAGAGGGTGGGGCCAAGATGTGGGCGAGGGTGAGTTCGCTCTCCCCCCTCTCCGGCTGCTGGCTCAGCACCAGGATGCTGGGCTGAGAAATGGGGCCCCACTCAAGGAGGAAGGAGAGGGGTGCCAGGGCGATTGGTGGCTTCAGAGATCTGAGAAGCCCTTAGGCCGGAAGGCTTTTTCCTTCCCTGCCCTGCCTGGCTTCTGTCTGCAGGGCGGGCTTCTCAGGGCTGCTCGCTGGGGAGGCACCGGTTTAAGTTCCGGCTCTGCTGTCTCACGTCGTGAGGGTCAGTGTGACTTCCTATAGTGGCTCCTCTGCCTGTCGGGAGGGGAGGAGGCGTTGGCCCGGCTCACACCTGTGCCAACAGGCTGCTCACCTCCTGGAAGCACCTATGCTGATGAAGGGACACATCATAAATGCAGCAGGTGTGAGTTCAGGCGGTGGGGACACAGGAGTCTGTGTGGTATTGTCACCTGTATTGGGATCCGCCCGACGTTGGGTCACATGTGCCCATAGATTTCCAAGTGACGTAATCCTGTCCTCGGAGACAAACTCGAGTGCTTTCAAGACCCCATTTATATTTCATTCCCTCTAAAAGTCTCCTAAGCCTTCTGGAACATTCTGAGGCTTATTTGGTCACCTTGCTTCTAATTTATATCTGAGCCTAGAACCGCATCTTAAATCAGCGCATCTGGCGCACAGAGTGCACTCCGTACACGTTCAGAGGATGCCCGAGTGCAGTTAGGCTACAGCCTGATGCGGTGTGTAATTCAGTGCTGGGCTGCGTCCTGTCTGTCCCTTGCCGGTTTGCTCTCCAGGGTCCAGGACAGTGTGGGACACACAGGAGGTGATCGGTGTGCCTGGACTTATTGATCGATTCACTAATTTCTGGATGTGTAAGCCGTTTTAGGGCGGAGCTTTGGGCGAGCCGCTTTGTGATTTATAGCATCTTCCACATAAGTTTCCCAGACAGGCTTCTGGATGACGCTGCCGCCGCCATTTTGTGTGGGTGACCATGGGCCGTGGCCGTATCCTGAGTCTTGCCTGCTGTCTTTCCAGGGCGCCTCTCCCTCTGACAGCTCATCCTGTGGCTGGAGGGTGTCTTTGCTCCTAAGTGCCCGTACCTATGGGGGCCTGGCTCAGGGCCCAGCGTGGGCAGCCAGATGCTCCCTGACTCATCACGTCCCCGAGGCAGCTCAGCTGGACTCCAGCCTCTCGTGTTGGGGCCGGTGCTTGGGGAGGCTGGGGCTTCCTTTGTTTGGCCCTGTGGCAAGGTTCGTGGAGCTCCCTGCTGGCGGGGTCTCCCTGGACCCGAGGACTGGGTTAGACAGGGTGACTCAGAGTCACTGTCACAACATCCCTGCTTTCAGGCCTGCCAGCTGCCCCCAGCGCTGGAGACACTGATGAGTGTCTGTCCTCCGAGGCGTCACGTGGTTAAAGCTGCAGATCTGAGAGGGTGTAGGGAACGAGGCACAGCCTTGGATCCAAGCCCGGGGGTCGTGGACCTGGGGCGAATTGGCCTCAGCCTCAGTCTCTCCATCTGTAAAGCGGAGACAGTCACAGCTCCCTCCTGAAGCTGGTAGAAAGGTCCGAATGAGGATGTGTGTCGTGAGGCTCCTGCGTACCAGAGCTTTTCACGCATGCTCGCTCTCCTTCAGTCCTCGTGGAAATCCTTTATCGATACCGTTTTCACAGATGAGGAGGTTCAAAGAAGTTAAGTGACTTGGCCAGGGTCACACGGCCGGGAGGATACAGAGCCAGGATTTGACTCTGAGCCTGGCGTTCCGTCCCCCTGGGCATGCACCCAGGCTAGAGAGTCACGTGTGAATGGAATTGATGTCAGCAGTGGGGGTCGGGGTTTTGGTCTGGCCTGGGGAATAGGACAGCCAGCTATTCCTCCCGTGACCGCTGATTGGGGTTCTTGTGAGCGGTTGTTGAGAGTGCGCTCACTGTGAACTTTCCCCCAGGCTGTGTGACCGAGATTCCCCACGAGAGAGACTGAGGAGAGGACAGGAAGGAGGGGCGGGCTCCTGGCAAGGCGTTTGCTCCTGAACAGAGTCCTGCTGAAGGTCAGTGGAGGGGGGGCGGCGAGAGATGTGGAGGTGACCGGATGGGGAGGGGGAGACCACCCCGGGTGGCCTCGGGAGGCAGGGTTTGGGTGGAAGAGATGAGGGGCTGGTGACCTCCGAGGCCGGTTGCATCCTGTCCACTTTCCATCTTTGTTGAGCCCTGGAGCACTGCGGGCTTGAGGACCTTGAGGACGGTGCTCCACACCCCCTCATCGCTGTGCCTTGCGCCCCAGTGTCCTGAGCTCATTCCCTTCCGTCATCCCAGATGGAGAAGGAGGAGGAGACGACCCGGGAGCTGCTGCTGCCCAACTGGCAGGGTAGCGGCTCGCACGGGCTGACCATTGCCCAGAGGGATGACGGCGTTTTTGTGCAGGAAGTCATGCAGAATTCCCCTGCGGCCCGCACTGGGGTGGTCAAGGAGGGTGAGTCACCTCAGGGTGCGGGCTGGGTGCGGGCTGGGTGCTGGGCTGGGGTGGTGGTGAGGGTGGTGGAGGGAAGGGCAGGGGGCAGGCAGAAGGGCCACCTGGCTGTGGAGGGCCTGTTCCTAGTGCCATTAGGCTGGTCAGTGCCCAGACCCTGCTGTCTCTTGCCCACTCGGGGTCCGTCACTTGCTCACGGTCCTTGGCGGGGACAGTCATGTAGGGTGGTGGAGACATAGTCCTCAGCTCCGACTCCACCGCTCACAACCTCTTGCCACTTTGGAGACTCTAAGCCTCAGCTTCCTCATCTGTACACTGGGTGTCACCACACCTGCCTTGCAGGGTGTCATGACACGCACTAAATGCACGTCGGTGAGGGCGCCGAGCACGCGGTGGTTGTGTGTTGTTTCCCTGAGACCCCACTTCTTTCCCCTCCCTGCTCAGGGGACCAGATAGTGGGCGCCACCATCTACTTTGACAACCTGCAGTCGGGCGAGGTGACGCAGCTGCTGAGCACCATGGGGCACCACGCCGTGGGTCTGAAGCTGCACCGCAAGGGCGACCGCTCCCCTGAGCCCGGCCAGACCTGGACCCACGGAGTCTTCAGCTCCCACGGCTCCGAAGTGGTTCTGGTGAGTGCCTCACCCGCCCATCCGAGCCCTGAGGTCCCCCCGGCAACAGCAGCCTGCTGGCCTCGCTTCCTGAGCCTTCTGTCCGCCCACTGGACCGCTCTTGTCATTCTTTCTCCTAATTTCACCCCCTCTGTCTCTCTGCTGAGCCAGTCTGTCTGTTCCTATTCACTTGGGGCATGTGGCCGACGCTGCCCCCAAGTGCCTCCTGCAGTCTCTTCTGAGTGCCGCAGCGTGGGAACCAACTCCTGCCGTCTGGTCCTAGATGTCGGGAGGAAGGTCGGCTGCTCTGCTAGAGTCTTTGAAATGATTTCACGGGTGCCTAGCTCTGCCTCCCAGAGGCCTGGACTCACCTGTGAGTCAGAGGCTGAGCAGCAGAGTGCTTGAGAGACGTTTTCCTGTTCCTTCCGATGGCTTGTTCATGTAACAGATAATGGTCCTCGAAGTGGAAGTGTTCACCCGAGCACAAGCAGCCTCAATAGATACTTTGCAGGGGTCTTCGGGAGGAATCCCTTCCCGGTTAAACCAGCACACCAGTGAGTCGAGCCGAGAGCCTCAGGGTCGAGTCAGTGTAGAGTTGGTGGCCCGGAGGCGTCCCTGGTACTTGACAGGCTGATTTGAATCTAGAACTATCCGTAAACCCTCTGCCCAGGCTGCGCAGTCCAGGAGTCTGCACCCCCCTCCCCATGACTTGCTTACTGGAGTTCCCCCAAATAATTTGTTTTCCTCTGTGATGTGGCTGTCAGCCCCTCTCATCGGCCCCCTGCGCTGAGCCCCAGGAGGCTCCGTGGACCTCCGTTATGGTCCCAGCTTCTTTGGGAAACAGGCAATCGTGTTGTCGGCTGGGCTGTGGCCGGGCGTCTGTAACTCGGGCAGACTCTGCTGCAACCTGTGCCGGGCATGTCTTTCTGCAGAGCGGGGATGATGAGGAGTATCAGCGCATCTATGCCACGAAGATCAAGCCTCGGCTGAGGTCGGAGGATGGAGTGGAAGGGGACCCTGGGGAGACCCAGAGCCGCACCATCACGGTGACTAGGAGGGTCACGGCCTACACAGTGGATGTGACCGGCCGGGAAGGAGCCAAGGACATCGACATCAGCAGCCCTGAGTTCAAGATCAAGATTCCACGGCATGAACTGACGGAAATCTCCACTGTGGGTGTGGAGGCCCAGCCCGGGATGACCGTGATCAGACTGCCCTCGGGCTCGGGGGCAGTGTCTCCAACCACAGGCTCTGCTGTGGACATCCGAGCGGGGTCCATTTCTGCTTCGGGACCAGAGCTCCAAGGTGCTGGCCACTCGAAGCTCCAGGTCACCGTGCCTGGGATAAAGGTGGGAAGCCCGGGAGTCAATGTCAGTGCAAAGGGCTTGGACTTGGATGGCAAAGGGGGCATCCGGGTTCCAGGAGTGGACATTTTGTCTTCTCTTGGGGGTGAGGCAGTACAGTTGCCGGGCCCCTCTCTTGAGAATGGCAATAATGGGAAAATTAAAATACCAGCCATGAAGGTGCCAAAATTTGGTGTCCCAGGAGGGCCTGAAGGCCAGGCGCCAGAGGCAGGATTGGCTGTTTTCACACCTGAATTCTCTGTGGGGCACAAGGAGGGCAAGCCAGGTGTGACCATTGGCGGGAACGTCCAGACCCCTTGGCTAGAAGTCGTTGCCCCCTCTGCTAATATTGAGGGGCTTAAGGGGAAGCTGAAGGGCCCCCAGATCACTGGGCCATCCCTTGAGGGAGAGCTAGGACTCAAAGGAGCCAGGCCACAGGGGAGCATGAGGGTGGACGTCTCTGCTCCCAAAATGAAGGGCAGCATCGCCGGCCCCAGTGTGGAAGGTCGAGCCTCTGACGTTGATATTCATGGGTCTGGGGGCGAACTGAATATGCCCAAAATGAAAGTCCAGAAATTCTCTGTGTCGGGTTCTAAGGGAGAGGGAGCTGGCATTGATGTGACACTGCCCACAGGTGAAGTGACCCTTCCTGGGATCTCTGGGGATGTCAGCCTGCCCAGGGTGGCCGCTGGGGGTCTGGAAGGGAAGATGAAGGGTACTAAAGTCAAGAGTCCTGAACTGATTACTCAGACCCCTAAAATCTCCATGCAGGATGTGGATCTGAGCCTTGGCTCCTCCAAACTGAAAGGAGACATTAAAGTTTCTGCTCCGGGAGTGCAAGGTGATGTTAAAGGCCCTCAAGTGGTAGTTAAAGGTTCCAAAGTGGACATAGAGACACCCAGCCTAGAGGGGACTCTGGCAGGCCCAAAGCTGAGTGGTCCTTCTGGAAAGATGGGAACCTGCAGTATCTCTATGGCAGATGTAGATTTAAATGTGGCTGCACCTAAAATGAAAGGGGGTGTAGACGTCACACTCCCGAAAGTAGAAGGGAAAGTCAAAGTCCCTGAAGTTGATGTCAAAGGCCCCAAAGTGGATGTCAGTGCCCCAGACGTGGATGTTCATGGCCCAGAATGGAACCTGAAAATGCCTAAGATGAAAATGCCCAAGTTCAGCACTCCAGGAGTCAAAGGGGAAGGCCCAGATGTAAATGTGAATCTACCCAAAGGAGATGTCAGTATTTCTGGGCCCAAGATCAACATGGAAGCCCCAGATGTCAACATAGGAGGCCTGGGGGGCAAACTTAAAGGCCCTGATGTTAAGTCGCCTGAAGTGAGTGTCAAGACACCAAAGATCTCCATGCCCGATGTAGATTTGCATGTTAAAGGCACAAAGGTAAAAGGAGAGTATGATGTAACGGTACCAAAGCTTGAAGGAGAACTGAAGGGCCCCCAGGTGGACATCGCTGCTCCAGATGTGGACATTCATGGACCAGACTGGCATCTGAAGATGCCCAAGATGAAAATGCCCAAATTCGGTGTGCCAGGGTTCAAAGCAGAGGGCCCAGATGTGGATGTGAACTTGTCCAAGCCTGATGTGGATATTTCTGGGCCCAAGGTGGACATTAGTGCCCCGGATGTGAGAATTGAGGGACCAGAAGGAAAATTGAAAGGACCCAAGTTTAAGATGCCAGAGATGAATATCAAAGCCCCAAAGATCTCCATGCCAGATGTGGACTTACATTTGAAAGGCCCTAAAGTAAAAGGAGAATATGATGTCACAGTGCCAAAGGTGGAAAGTGAGATTAAAGTTCCTGATGTTGAACTTAAAAGTGCCAAATTGGACATTGATACTCCAGAAGTGGATGTTCATGGCCCAGACTGGCACCTGAAGATGCCCAAGGTGAAAATGCCCAAGTTCAGCATGCCAGGCTTCAAAGGAGAGGGCCCAGAAGTGGACGTGAACCTGCCCAAAGCTGACATTGACATCTCAGGACCCAAGGTGGATGTTGAAGTTCCAGATGTGAATATCGAAGGACCTGAAGGAAAGCTGAAGGGTCCCAAGTTTAAGATGCCTGAGATGGATATCAAGGCTCCAAAGATCTCCATGCCTGATGTGGATTTGCATTTGAAAGGTCCCACAGTAAAGGGAGAATATGATGTTACAGTGCCAAAGCTGGAAGGCGACCTGAAAGGGCCAAAAGTAGACATCAGTGCCCCAGACGTTGAAGTTCATGGTCCTGATTGGAACCTGAAGATGCCCAAGATGAAAATGCCCAAATTTACCATGCCCAGCCTCAAAGGTGAGGGCCCAGAATTGGATGTGAAGCTGCCCAAGGCTGATGTGGACATTTCTGCACCTAAGGTAGATATTAGGGCTCCAGATCTGAGCCTCGAAGGACCTGAAGGGAAGTTGAAAGGCCCCAAGTTTAAGATGCCTGAGATGCACTTCAAAGCTCCGAAGATGACTCTGCCAGATGTCGACCTGAATCTTAAAGGACCCAAAATGAAAGGAAATGTAGATATGTCTGCACCAAAAATAGAAGGTGAGATGAAAGTTCCAGATGTGGACATCAAAGGCCCCAAAGTAGACATTAAAGCACCAGATGTGGAAGTACAAGGTGGAGACTGGAGTCTCAAAATGCCCAAGATGAAAATGCCCAAGTTCAGCATGCCCAGCTTAAAAGGCGAGGGCCCAGATGTGGACGTAAACCTGCCCAAGGCTGACATTGACATCGCTGGACCCCAAATTGACATCGAAGCCCCAGATGTGAGCCTCGAGGGACCAGAAGGAAAGTTGAAGGGCCCCAAGTTTAAGATGCCTGAGATGCACTTCAAGGCCCCCAAGATCTCCATGCCTGATGTGGACTTACACTTGAAAGGCCCCAAAGTCAAAGGGGATGTCGATGTGGATGTCTCTGTGCCCAAGATAGAAGGTGAAATGAAAGTGCCAGACGTTGACCTCAAAGGACCCAAAGTGGACATTGATGTACCTGATGTGGATGTTCACGGCCCAGACTGGAACTTGAAGATGCCCAAGATGAAAATGCCCAAGTTCAGCATGCCAGGCTTCAAAGGAGAGGGCCCAGGAGTGGATGTGAGTCTGCCCAAGACCGACATTGACATTTCTGGACCCAAGGTGGACATTGAAGCCCCAGATGTGAGCCTTGAGGGACCGGAAGGAAAGCTGAAGGGTCCCAAGTTTAAGATGCCAGACATGCACTTCAAGACCCCCAAGATCTCAATGCCTGATATGGACTTACACTTGAAAGGCCCCAAAGTCAAAGGGGATGTTGATGTGTCCGTGCCCAAGGTAGAAGGTGAAATGAAAGTGCCGGATGTGGACATCAAAGGCCCCAAGGTTGACATTGATGTCCCCAATGTTGACGTTCACGGCCCAGACTGGCACTTGAAGATGCCCAAGATGAAAATGCCCAAGTTCAGCATGCCGGGCTTCAAAGGAGAGGGCCCAGAAGTGGATGTGAACCTGCCTAAGGCCGACATTGACATCTCTGGACCCAAGGTGGACATTGAAGCCCCAGATGTGAGCCTTGAGGGACCAGAAGGAAAGTTGAAGGGCCCCAAGTTCAAGATGCCTGAGATGCACTTCAAGGCCCCCAAGGTCTCCATGCCTGATGTGAACCTGAATCTTAAGGGGCCAAAACTCAAGGGTGATGTAGATGTGTCTTTGCCTGATGTAGAAGGTGAAATAAAAGTGCCAGATGTCGAACTTAAAGGACCCAAAGTTGACGTCTGTGCTCCAGATGTGGATGTTCATGGCCCAGACTGGCACTTGAAGATGCCCAAGATGAAAATGCCCAAGTTCAACATGCCTGGCTTCAAAGGAGAGGGCCCAGATGTGGATGTCAACCTGCCCAAGGCTGACATTGACATCTCAGGACCCAAGGTGGATGTTGAAGTTCCAGATGTGAATGTTGAAGGTCCAGATGCAAAACTAAGAGGTCCTAAATTTAAGATGCCAGAAATGAATATAAAACCTCAGAAGATATCCATGCCAGATGTTGGTTTACATTTGAAAGGTCCTAAAATTAAAGGAGACTATGGTGTAACAGCCCCAAAAGTAGAAGGAGAGATAAAAGCTCCTGATGTCAACATCAAAGGCCCCAAAGTGGACATTAATGCACCGGATGTGGGAGTTCATGGCCCAGACTGGCACCTGAAAATGCCCAAAGTGAAAATGCCCAAGTTCAGCATGCCTGGCTTCAAAGGAGAGGGCCCAGACGTGGATGTGAACCTGCCCAAGGCCGACATCGATGTCTCTGGACCTAAGGTGGACATCGATGCTCCAGATGTGAATATCGAAGGTCCAGAGGGGAAACTAAAGGGTCCCAAGTTTAAGATGCCAAGCATGAATATACAGACACACAAGATCTCTATGCCTGATGTTGGACTTAATCTGAAAGCCCCTAAACTGAAAACGGATGTGGACGTTTCCCTTCCTAAAGTGGAAGGAGACTTGAAAGTTCCTGAAATAGATGTGAAAGCCCCTAAGGTGGATGTGGATGTTGGTGATATTGACATTGAATGTCCCGAAGGAAAGATGAAAGGTCCTAAGTTTAAGATGCCAGACATGCACTTCAAGGCCCCCAAGATCTCCATGCCTGATGTGGACTTACACTTGAAAGGCCCCAAAGTCAAAGGGGATGTCGATGTGGATGTCTCTATGCCTAAGATAGAAGGTGAAATGAAAGTGCCGGATGTTGATGTCAAAGGACCCAAAGTGGACATTGATGTCCCAGATGTGAATGTTCATGGCCCGGACTGGCACCTGAAGATGCCCAAGATGAAAATGCCCAAGTTTAGCATGCCAGGCTTCAAAGGCGAGGGCCCGGACATGGATGTGAACTTGCCAAAGGCCGACATTAATGTTTCTGGCCCCAAAGTGGACATTGATGCACCTGATTTGGATATTGAGGGACCCGAAGGGAAATTAAAAGGCTCTAAATTTAAAATGCCTAAGTTGAATATCAAACCTTCCAAGATATCCATGCCAGATGTGGACTTCAATTTGAAGGGACCCAAACTGAAAGGAGAGATAGATGCTTCTGTGCCAGAACTCGAAGGTGATCTCAGAGGTCCACAAGTTGATATCAAAGGTCCCAGTGTGGATGTGGAGGTGCCTGACGTTGATCTGGAATGTCCTGATGCAAAGTTGAAGGGCCCTAAGTTTAAGATGCCTGAGATGCACTTCAAGGCCCCCAAGATCTCCATGCCTGATATAGACTTAAACTTGAAAGGGCCCAAAGTCAAAGGAGATGTCGATGTGTCTGTGCCAAAATTGGAAGGAGATTTGAAGGGCCCCAGTGTGGATGTGGAGGTGCCTGATGTTGATCTGGAATGTCCTGATGCAAAGTTGAAGGGCCCTAAGTTTAAGATGCCTGAGATGCACTTCAAGGCTCCCAAGATCTCCATGCCTGATGTGGACTTACACTTGAAAGGCCCCAAAGTCAAAGGGGATGTCGATGTGTCCGTACCCAAGGTAGAAGGTGAAATGAAAGTGCCAGATATTGACCTCAAAGGACCCAAAGTGGACATTGATGTCCCCGATGTTGATGTTCAAGGCCCAGACTGGCACCTGAAGATGCCCAAGATGAAAATGCCCAAGTTCAGCATGCCTGGCTTCAAAGGAGAGGGCCCAGACGTGGATGTGAACCTGCCCAAGGCTGATATTGACATCTCTGGACCCAAAGTGGACATTGAAGCCCCAGATGTGAGCCTTGAGGGACCGGAAGGAAAGCTGAAGGGTCCCAAGTTTAAGATGCCAGACATGCACTTCAAGGCTCCCAAGATCTCCATGCCTGATGTGGACTTACACTTGAAAGGCCCCAAAGTCAAAGGGGATGTCGATGTGTCCGTGCCCAAGGTAGAAGGTGAAATGAAAGTGCCGGATGTGGACATCAAAGGCCCCAAGGTTGACATCAGTGTTCCAGATGTGGATGCTCATGGCCCAGACTGGCACTTGAAGATGCCCAAGATGAAAATGCCCAAGTTCAGCATGCCAGGCTTCAAAGGAGAGGGCCCAGACGTGGACGTGAACCTGCCCAAGGCTGACATTGACATCTCTGGACCCAAAGTGGACATTGAAACTCCAGATGTGACTATCGAGGGTCCAGAAGGAAAACTGAAAGGTCCTAAGTTCAAGATGCCTGAGATGCACTTTCATGCCCCCAAGATTTCCATGCCTGATGTGGACTTCAACTTAAAGGGGCCTAAAATTAAAGGAGATGTTGATGTTTCTGCCCCAAAGATGGAAGGAGAGTTAAAGGGTCCGGAATTGGATGTCAAGGGCCCCAAATTGGATGTTGACATGCCAGACGTAGCTGTGGAAGGCCCAGATGGCAAATGGAAAAGTCCTAAATTTAAGATGCCGGACATGCACTTTAAAGCTCCCAAAATCTCCATGCCAGACATTAATCTACACTTAAAAAGCCCCAAGGTCAAGGGAGAGGTGGATGTAGATGTTCCTAAATTGGAAGGTGACTTTAAAGGACCAGACCTCAAAGGTGACATCAGTGGCCCAGATATCGACATTGAAGGACCAGAGGGCAAATTGAAAGGCCCCAAGTTCAAGATGCCTGACATGCATTTCAAAGCTCCAAATATTTCTATGCCTGATGTGGACTTAAATCTGAAAGGACCGAAAATCAAGGGGGATGTAGATGTGTCTGTGCCCGAGGTAGAAGGTAAAATTAAAGTACCAGATGTGAACATCAAGGGCCCCAAAGTAGACATAAATGCGCCTGATGTTCATGGCCCAGACTGGCACCTGAAGATGCCCAAGATGAAAATGCCCAAGTTCAGCATGCCTGGCTTCAAAGGAGAGGGCCCAGACGTGGATGTGAACCTGCCCAAGGCTGACATTGATATCTCTGGACCCAAGGTGGACATTGAAGGCCCTGATGTTAACATCGAAGGACCTGAGGGAAAGTTGAAAGGTCCTAAGTTCAAGATGCCTGAGATGAACATCAAAGCTCCCAAGATCTCCATGCCTGACTTTGATTTGCATCTGAAAGGTCCCAAGGTAAAGAGTGATGTGGATGTATCTCTGCCTAAAGTGGAAGGTCCTGATGTTGATATCAAAGGCCCCAAAGTGGACATTGATGCCCCAGATGTGGATGTTCAAGGCCCAGACTGGCACCTGAAGATGCCTAAGGTGAAAATGCCCAAGTTCAGCATGCCCGGCTTCAAAGGAGAGGGCCCAGAAGTGGATGTGAACCTGCCAAAGGCTGACATCGATGTCTCAGCACCCAAAGTGGACCTCGAATGTCCAGATGTGAGTGTTGAAGGACCAGAAGGAAAGTGGAAAAGTCCAAAGTTTAAGATGCCGGAAATGCATTTTAAGACTCCAAAGATATCCATGCCAGATATTGATCTTAATCTAACAGGTCCAAAAGTGAAAGGAGAGCTGGATGTTACAGGTCCCAAGGTAGAGGGAGATCTGAAAGGCCCTGAAGTTGACCTCAAAGGCCCCAAAATGGATATCGATGTCCCCGATGTGGACGTTCATGGCCCAGATTGGCACTTGAAGATGCCGAAGATGAAAATGCCCAAGTTCAGCATGCCTGGCTTCAAAGGAGAGGGCCCAGAAGTGGACGTGAACCTGCCCAAGGCTGACATTGACATCTCTGGACCCAAAGTAGACATCGAAGGCCCTGATGTTAACATCGAAGGACCTGAGGGAAAGTTGAAAGGTCCTAAGTTCAAGATGCCTGAGATGAACATCAAAGCTCCCAAGATCTCCATGCCTGACTTTGATTTGCATCTGAAAGGTCCCAAGGTAAAGGGTGATGTGGACGTTTCTCTGCCTAAAGTGGAAGGTGATCTGAAAGGCCCTGAAGTTGACCTTAAAGGCCCCAAAGTGGACATCGATGCCCCAGATGTGGATGTTCAAGGCCCAGACTGGCACCTGAAGATGCCCAAGGTGAAAATGCCCAAGTTCAGCATGCCTGGCTTCAAAGGAGAGGGCCCAGACGTGGATGTGAACCTGCCCAAGGCTGACATTGATGTCTCAGGACCCAAGGTGGACATTGAAGGCCCTGATGTTAACATTGAAGGTCCTGAGGGGAAATTGAAAGGTCCTAAGTTCAAGATGCCAGAGATGAACATCAAAGCACCCAAGATCTCCATGCCTGACATTGACTTAAACCTGAAAGGTCCCAAAGTAAAGGGCGATGTGGATGTTTCCCTTCCTAAAGTGGAAGGTGACCTGAAAGGCCCTGGAATTGACATCAAAGGCCCCAAAGTGGACATCGATGCCCCCGATGTGGACGTTCATGGCCCAGACTGGCACCTGAAGATGCCTAAGGTGAAAATGCCCAAGTTCAGCATGCCTGGCTTTAAAGGAGAGGGCCCAGACGTGGATGTGAACCTGCCCAAGGCTGACATTGACATCTCAGGACCCAAGGTGGCCGTTGATGTTCCAGATGTGAATATCGAAGGTCCAGATGCGAAACTAAAGGGCCCCAAGTTCAAGATGCCAGAGATGAATATCAAAGCTCCTAAGATATCAATGCCAGATTTGGATCTTAATCTTAAGGGCCCTAAAATGAAAGGAGATGTGGATGTTTCACTTCCAAATGTAGAAGGTGATTTGAAAGGACCTATGCTTGACGTCAAAGGCCCAAAGTTAGATTTAGATGCTCCAGATATTGACATTCATGGCCCAGAAGGTAAATTGAAAGGTCCAAAACTAAAGATGCCTGACATGCATGTAAACATGCCCAAGATCTCCATGCCGGAAATTGACTTGAATTTGAAGGGCTCAAAGCTTAAAGGAGATGTTGATGTTTCTGGGCCCAAATTAGAAGGTGACATTAAAGCTCCCAAGTTGGATGTAAAGGGCCCAGAAGTGGACATTTCTGGTCCTAAGCTCAATATTGAAGGCAAGGCCAAGAAATCTCGTTTTAAGCTTCCCAAATTTAATTTTTCGGGCTCCAAAGTTCAGACACCTGAGGTGGACGTCAAAGTTAAAAAGCCAGATGTTGATATAACAGGCCCCAAAGTTGATATCAATGCTCCCGATGTTGAGGTCCAAGGAAAAGTGAAAGGATCCAAGTTCAAAATGCCTTTCCTGAGTATTTCATCTCCTAAAGTTTCTATGCCGGATGTGGAGTTAAATCTGAAAGGTCCTAAAGTCAAAGGAGACATAGATGTTGCTGGTCCAAATTTAGAAGGTGACTTTAAGGAACCCAAAGTGGATATTAAGGCACCAGAAGTTCATCTTGATGCACCTGATGTGGATGTTCACGGTCCAGACTGGAATTTGAAAATGCCCAAGATGAAAATGCCCAAGTTTGGTGTGCCTGGCTTAAAAGCAGAAGGGCCTGACATGGCTATGGATCTGCCAAAAGGAGATATCAAGATAGAGGGACCCAGCATGGATTTTGAGGGCCCAGAAGTAAATGTGGAAGGTCTAGAAGGAGGCTTAAAGGGTCCCAAATTCAAGATGCCTGACATAAATATCAAAGCCCCCAAGATCTCCATGCCTGACATTGATTTAAACTTGAAAGGCCCCAAAGTTAAAGGTGATGGGGATGTTTCTCTGCCCAAAGTTGAAGGAGATCTGAAAGGGCCAGGGGTTGATATCAAAGGGCCCAAAGTGGACATTGATGCTCCAGATGTGGACGTTCATGGCCCAGACTGGCACCTGAAGATGCCCAAGGTGAAAATGCCCAAGTTCAGCATGCCTGGCTTCAAAGGAGAGGGTCCAGAGGTGGATGTTACCCTCCCTAAAGCTGACCTTGATATTTCTGGCCCCAAAGTGGACATTGATGCCCCAGATGTGAATATCGAAGGTCCAGATGCAAAACTGAAGGGCCCTAAGTTCAAGATGCCAGAGATGAACATCAAAGCTCCCAAAATCTCTATGCCGGACTTTGATCTGAACCTGAAGGGCCCCAAAATGAAGGGTGATGTGGACGTGTCTTTGCCCAAAGTGGAGGGTGACCTAAAGGGCCCTGAGGTGGACATCAAGGGCCCTAAAGTGGACATCGACACTCCTGATATTAACATCGAAGGCCCAGAGGGGAATTTGAAGGGACCCAAATTCAAGATGCCAGAAATGCACCTAAAGGCTCCCAAGATCTCAATGCCTGATATTGATTTAAATCTAAAGGGCCCCAAGGTGAAAGGTGATGTGGACCTTTCCCTCCCCAAGATTGAAGGAGATCTGAAAGGCCCTGAGATAGACATCAAAGGTCCGAAAGTGGACGTCAGTGCTCCTGATGTGGATGTTCATGGCCCAGACTGGCACCTGAAGATGCCCAAGGTGAAAATGCCCAAGTTCAGCATGCCTGGCTTCAAAGGAGAGGGCCCAGACGTGGATGTGAACCTGCCCAAGGCTGACATTGACATCTCAGGACCCAAAGTGGACATTGAAGGCCCTGATGTTAACATTGAAGGTCCTGAGGGGAAATTGAAAGGTCCTAAGTTCAAGATGCCTGAGATGAACATCAAAGCTCCCAAGATCTCCATGCCTGACTTTGATTTGCATCTGAAAGGTCCCAAGGTAAAAGGCGATGTGGATGTTTCCCTACCTAAGGTGGAAGGTGATCTGAAAGGCCCTGAAGTTGACCTCAAAGGCCCCAAAGTGGACATCAATGCCCCAGATGTGGATGTTCAAGGCCCAGACTGGCACCTGAAGATGCCCAAGGTGAAAATGCCCAAGTTCAGCATGCCTGGTTTCAAAGGAGAGGGCCCAGACGTGGATGTGAACCTGCCCAAGGCTGACATTGACATCTCTGGACCCAAAGTGGATGTTGAAGTTCCAGATGTGAATATCGAAGGTCCAGATGCGAAGCTGAAGGGCCCCAAGTTCAAGATGCCAGAGATGAACATCAAAGCTCCCAAGATCTCCATGCCTGACATTGACTTAAACCTGAAAGGTCCCAAAATGAAGGGCGATGTGGATGTTTCTCTTCCTAAAGTGGAAGGTGACCTGAAAGGCCCTGGAATTGACATCAAAGGCCCCAAAGTGGACATTGATGCCCCCGATGTGGACGTTCATGGCCCAGACTGGCACCTGAAGATGCCCAAGGTGAAAATGCCCAAGTTCAGCATGCCTGGCTTCAAAGGAGAGGGCCCAGACGTGGATGTGAACCTGCCCAAGGCTGACATTGACATCTCTGGACCCAAGGTGGACATAGACACTCCTGACATTGACATTCATGGCCCAGAAGGGAAACTGAAGGGCCCCAAGTTTAAAATGCCTGACTTGCATCTCAAGGCACCCAAGATCTCCATGCCTGAAGTTGACCTGAATCTGAAGGGTCCTAAAGTAAAGGGTGATGTGGACGTTTCTCTGCCCAAAGTGGAAGGCGACCTCAAGGGCCCTGAAGTTGACATCAAGGGCCCCAAAGTGGACATTGATGTTCCAGATGTGGATGTTCATGGCCCAGACTGGCACCTGAAGATGCCCAAGGTGAAAATGCCCAAGTTCAGCATGCCTGGCTTCAAAGGAGAGGGCCCAGACGTGGATGTGAACCTGCCCAAGGCTGACATTGACATTCCAGATGTGAATATCGAAGGTCCAGATGCGAAGCTGAAGGGCCCCAAGTTCAAGATGCCAGAGATGAACATCAAAGCACCCAAGATCTCCATGCCTGACATTGACTTAAACCTGAAAGGTCCCAAAGTAAAAGGCGATGTGGACGTTTCCCTTCCTAAAGTGGAAGGTGACCTGAAAGGCCCTGGAATTGACATCAAAGGCCCCAAAGTGGACATCGATGCCCCCGATGTGGATGTTCATGGCCCAGACTGGCACCTGAAGATGCCCAAGGTGAAAATGCCCAAGTTCAGCATGCCTGGCTTCAAAGGAGAGGGCCCAGACGTGGATGTGAACCTGCCCAAAGCTGACATCGATGTCTCAGGACCCAAGGTGGCTGTTGATGCTCCAGATGTGAATATCGAAGGTCCAGATGCAAAACTGAAGGGCCCCAAGTTCAAGATGCCAGAGATGAACATCAAAGCCCCCAAAATCTCCATGCCTGATCTTGACTTTAACCTGAAGGGCCCCAAAATGAAGGGCGATGTGGATATCTCTGTGCCCAAAGTGGAAGGTGACCTCAAGGGCCCTGAAATTGACATAAAGGCACCCAAATTGGACATAGATACTGAAGGTCCGGAAGGAAAATTAAAGGGCCCTAAATTTAAGATGCCAGAGATGCACATTAAAGCCCCCAAAATCTCTATGCCCGACTTTGACTTAAATCTGAAAGGGCCAAAAGTCAAGGGCGATGTGGATGTTTCCCTGCCTAAGGTGGAAGGTGATCTGAAAGGGCCAGAGGTGGACATTGAGGGTCCCGAAGGGAAAATCAAAGGTCCCAAATTTAAGATGCCCGATGTGCATTTCAAAACCCCACAAATCTCCATGAGTGACATTGATTTGAACTTGAAAGGACCTAAGGTAAAAGGAGATTTGGACATTTCCATTCCTAAACTGGAAGGAGATGTGAAAGGCCCTAAGCTGGACATAGACACTCCTGACATTGACATTCACGGCCCAGAAGGGAAACTGAAGGGCCCCAAGTTTAAAATGCCTGACTTGCATCTCAAGGCACCCAAGATCTCCATGCCTGAAGTTGACCTGAATCTAAAAGGTCCTAAAGTAAAGGGTGATGTGGACGTTTCTCTGCCCAAAGTGGAAGGCGACCTCAAGGGCCCCGAAGTAGACATCAAGGGCCCCAAAGTGGACATTGATGTTCCAGATGTGGATGTTCATGGCCCAGACTGGCACCTGAAGATGCCCAAGGTGAAAATGCCCAAGTTCAGCATGCCTGGTTTCAAAGGAGAGGGCCCAGACGTGGATGTGAACCTGCCCAAGGCTGACATCGATGTCTCAGGACCCAAGGTGGACATCGATGTTCCAGATGTGAATATTGAAGGTCCAGATGCAAAGCTGAAGGGCCCCAAGTTCAAGATGCCAGAGATGAACATCAAAGCTCCCAAGATCTCCATGCCTGACCTTGATCTGAACCTGAGGGGCCCCAAAATGAAGGGCGATGTGGATGTCTCTCTTCCCAAAGTGGAAGGTGACCTCAAGGGTCCTGGAATTGACATCAAAGGGCCCAAAGTGGACATTGATGCCCCAGATGTGGACGTTCATGGCCCAGACTGGCACCTGAAGATGCCCAAGGTGAAGATGCCCAAGTTCAGCATGCCTGGCTTCAAAGGAGAGGGCCCAGATGTGGATGTGAACCTGCCCAAGGCCGACCTTGCTGTCTCAGGACCCAAGGTGGACATTGATGTTCCAGATGTGAATATTGAAGGTCCAGATGCAAAACTGAAGGGCCCCAAGTTCAAAATGCCTGAGATAAATATCAAAGCCCCCAAAATCTCCATGCCTGATGTTGATCTGGATTTGAAAGGACCCAAAGTCAAAGGAGATTTCGATGTGTCCGTTCCTAAGGTTGAAGGTAGTTTTAAAGGCCCAGAAGTAGACCTTAAAGGTCCAGGTCTTGATTTTGAAGGCCCTGATGCCAAATTCAGTGGCCCAAATTTGAAAATGCCATCACTGGATATATCTGCCCCTAAAGTAACTGTTCCTGATATCGATTTGCATCTCAAGGCACCCAAAATCGGAGTTTCTGGTCCCAAATTAGAAGGTGGTGAACTGGACCTCAAGGGACCCAAACTTGATTTAGAAGCTCCAAATTTAGATGTACACATGGAGAGCCCAGATCTTAACATTGAGGGGCCAGATGTTAAAATTCCCAAATTTAAGAAACCCAAGTTTGGATTTGGGGCAAAAAGCCCCAAAGCTGACATCAAATCACCTTCACTGGAGGTGACTGTTCCTGAGGCAGAGCTGAATGTTGAGACTCCTGAAATCAGTGTTGGTGGCAAGGGCAAGAAAAGTAAATTTAAAATGCCGAAAATACACATGAGTGGGCCTAAAATTAAGGCCAAGAAACAAGGATTTGATCTGAATGTCCCTGGGGGCGAAATTGATGCCAGTCTCAAGACTTCTGATGTAGATCTGAATGTCGCAGGGCCAGATGCCACACTTAAATCTCCTAAAACCAAGAAACCTATGTTTGGAAAGATGTACTTCCCAGACGTAGAATTTGACATTAAATCACCTAAATTTAAAACGGAGGCCCCCCTCCCTACCCCCAAATTGGAGGGTGAGATCCAGGCACCTGATCTGGATATTGCTTCACCGGGGATTAATGTGGAAGGTCCCGACATCAAGCTGAAGGCTCCCAAGTTCAAGGCACCAGGTGTGGATGTCTCAGGTCCCAAAATAGAGGGCGATTTGAAAGGCCCCAGGGTGCAGGCCAACTTGAACGCACCTGGCATCAACGTTGAAGGCCCAGATGCTAAAGTCAAAGGCCCGTCATTTGGCATTTCTGCCCCTCAAGTCACCATCCCTGATGTGAACGTTAGCTTGAAAGGACCAAAGATGAAGGGTGATGGCCCCAGTGTGGGACTAGAAGGACCAGACGTAGATCTGCAAGGTCCAGACTCGAAAATCAAGTTCCCCAAGTTTTCGATGCCCAAGATCGGTGTCCCTGGTGTGAAAATAGAGGGTGGGGGAGCTGGGGGCCATGCCCAGCTGCCCTCGCTGGAGGGAGGCTTGAGTGCACCGGATGTTAAGCTCGAAGGGCCTGACGTGTCTCTGAAGGGGCCAAAGGTAGACTTGCCTTCAGCGAACCTGTCGATGCCAAAAGTCTCTGGACCGGACCTGAACTTGAAAGGACCAAGCCTGCAGGGAGACCTGGCTGTCTCCGGTGACGTCAAGTGCCCGAAAGTATCAGTAGGTGCTCCCAACCTGAACTTGGAGGCACCCGAAGGTGGTTTTACACTTCCCCAAATGAGGCTGCCCCAGTTTGGCATCTCCACTCCAGGGTCCGACTTGGACATCAATGTCAAGGGGCCACGAGTTACTGGAGAACTAAAAGGGCCGGGCGTGGATGTGAACCTGGGCGGCCTGAACCTGAAAGGGCCTCAGATCTCCGGCCCTCAAATCTCAGCACCGGATGTGGACTTGAACTTGGAAGGACCAAAAGTAAAAGGGAGCCTCGGGGTCTGTGGTGAGATGAAAGGCCCCTCTGTTGGAGGAGGTGTTCCAGGCATCAGCGTTCAGGGCCTAGAAGGAAACCTCCAAATGCCTGGAATGAAGGCCTCTGGATGTGACATGGAGCTGCGAGGTGTCAACGTGAAACTCCCCACGGGGCAAATTTCCGGCCCTGAAATCAAAGGCAATCTGAAAGGTTCAGGAGTGGGTGTCCACGGCGCCCCTCCCGACATCAGCGTGAAGGGGCCTTCGTTTAACATGGCATCTCCTGAGTCAGATTTCGGTGTCAGCTTGAAGGGTCCGAAAGTCAAAGGAGGTGTGGATGTTTCAGGGGGTGTCAGTGCCCCAGATATCAGCCTGGGTGAAGGGCATATGAGTGTCAAAGGTTCTGGGGGTGAGTGGAAGGGACCCCAGGTTTCCTCTGCTCTCAACTTGGAGGCACCTAAGTTTGCTGGAGGACTTCATTTCTCAGGACCAAAGGTGGAAGGAGCTGTGAAAGGAGGCCAGATTGGACTCCAGGGTCCTGGACTGAGTGTGTCTGGGCCTCAAGGCCACTTGGAAAGCAGATCTGGAAAAGTAACATTCCCCAAGATGAAGATTCCCAAATTCACCTCTGGCCGAGAGCTGGTTGGCAGAGAAGTAGGAGTGGATATTAACTTCCCTCAAGTGGAGGCCGGTGTCCAGGCTGGTGCCGGAGAGGGCGAGTGGGAGGAGTCCGACGTGAAACTGAAGAAGTCCAAAATCAAAATGCCCAAGTTCAATTTTTCTAAAGCGAAAGGGAAAGGTGCTGTCACTGGCTCACCAGAAGCGTCCATTTCGGGGTCCAAAGGTGACCTGAAGAGCTCGAAGGCCAGCCTCGGCTCTCTGGAAGGGGAGGCAGAGGCCGAACCATCTTCGCCCAAAGCCAAGTTCTCCTTATTTAAAAGTAAGAAGCCACGGCACCGCTCGAATTCCTTCAGCGACGAGAGGGAGCTCTCTGCACCTTCCACCCCGACCGGGACTTTGGAGTTCGAAGGTGGGGAAATGGCGCTGGAAGGCGGAAAAGTCAAAGGGAAACAGGGCAAGCTGAAGTTTGGTACCTTTGGTGGCTTGGGGTCAAAGAGCAAAGGTCATTATGAGGTGACTGGGAGCGATGACGAGGCAGGCAAGTTACAGGGGAGTGGAGTGTCCTTGGCCTCTAAGAAGTCCCGACTGTCCTCTTCCTCCAGCAATGACAGTGGGACCAAGGTTGGCATCCAGCTTCCCGAGGTGGAGCTGGTGGTTTCCACAAAGAAAGAGTAGCAGGCCTTTGTGTACATAGATGTATAAAACTACACCAGCCTGGGGTGTGTTTGTATATAATCTCAGAGAGAAACACACTCACAGCCTCAGCAGTCATGCAAAGATTTGGCCTCCGCCAGTGGCAAGCGCTGACAAGCCAGCTGCATTTAGGCTCCCGGAGCTTTGCAGATAGGTGAAGAGTTACAAGGTCATCCAGCCCGTGTGCGGAGTCAACAGTATTTGCCTTAAGATTTCAGTTTTTTTTTTTTTTTTTTTTTTTTGCATTGGATGCTGAGAGCTCCTGTTTACTATGCAAGCTTTTGTGTTTATTATCCTCATTTTTACTGAACATTGTTAGTGTTGGGGTAATGGAAACCCACTTTTTCATCGTAATGACTTTGGGGGCTTTTGTTAGCAAGGGTGGGGTGGGGTAGAAAGCAGTAGAGAGGGCTAGCCCTCTGTTTCAACTAAGATTGGTTCTGTTTACACAGCAAACACCCAAAATGGTGAAGAGGAACCGGCAGGCTGGGCGCGTGGGTGTTTTTTAGAAGGCTTCAGCATTGCTTTTTTTTCCCTGGGGCAGTGGCCCCAGCCGGTGTGGTGTTCACGGTGAGAGGGAGTTAGAATCTCTTTGCAAACTGGCCAACCCACTAGCTCAACACAAGGGGCTTCCATTCTGTGTTCTGTAAGAGAAATGTTTTCTTTGTAGCCGCCATGTTCCTGATATTCTGATCTCTTTTAACAAATGTTATGATTAAGAAAATTTCCCGCACTTTACTGGCAAATTAATTGAGAGTGTAAGAAAATTGATGCTGTCAAAGGCAAATAAAGCTGTTTATTAACCCTGATGTCTCGTGCCTTTGCATTGTGTGTCCAGGGGATGAAGCTGGGAGAGGCTGTACACCAGCCCTGACAGGTCACTGCATCTACCCAGTGGCATCGCTGGTTTTATTAATGGGCAATGGGAGGAATTCTTGGCTTCTCACGGTGAGGCTGGCCGTACCATTGCTGAGAAGTCGAGGGGCGTGGCGTGTTGGCAGCCCAAGCCCCAGAACCCACACTCATCAACTTTGCATCCTCAGATACGAATACACGAATCGGAAATAGTGCTAAATGGGTAAAAAGTGTACAGGTGTGAATGAAAAAATAAAGAGGCCGATTGGAGTGGCCGAAAGGGATCTGGCTGTGAATTGCGGGCCTGTCATCTATCCCTGACTTGGCCGTCGCTTTGCTGGGTGGCCTCCAGTTACCTGCCCTGTCTGGGCTGCAGTTTTCTCGTCATTGATCTTGCAGTAGATGTCTTTATGGTTCCTTTTAGTCCGTTATAAGGCTAAACTTTATGACATCTCTTCTCACCAAAGTCCCCTTATGATTTCCAGCTCTGCGGACCGTATGTGGTGGAGAGCCTTCTAGAAACTGGTTCCTAATGTTGGTCATTGTTGGGCAGAGAGCAGCAGCACCCTCCTATGCCAAAACATTCGGACCAAGCTCGTCCCCTTTGTCATTCCCCAAAGCTGCCACGTTTCTGCCGGTGGAGGCAGCTCTGTACCTCTCTGGTCTCCCCCAGACCAGGGGTAACAGCTGCCACCCCATCCCGCTCCCCAGTACCATCTTGTCAGCTGGTTTCTTAGTGTATCACTGGGACCTTCTGCCCGCATAAACTCCACCTGCCTTTGCTTGATTTCGGCCCAGCATTCATCAGCTCCCAGCATTCATCGGCTCCGTTCATTCCCACCTCAGTCAGCACAGCCCGAGGGTTTTGGAAGGTAATCCGGGATAGGTAATAAGGGAGGTGCTTGATCCCCTGCTGCTTTTCTTAAGAGGACCGACCTGTAGCCACTTTTGTGAATTGGGTGACACTTCCTTGAACCTCAGTTTTGTCACCCATAAAATGGGGATAGTACCCGTAGGACAGTCCCCTCAGGTATTCGGGTTGTCTGCTGTGCAAGGGCACAGCTGCATGTTAATTTATGGAGAGCAGGAGGTTGGGTACAGAGTCCCAGAGAGGTGGCTGAGTCTTTATACACACACTCGGAAGAGTGTGAGGCCCACTGGCACACATCTACCTGCAGCTTCCTTCCGTCCTAACCATCTGGGTACCTCCGAGGATGCTTTCACTCAACCACAGCTCAAAGTTCAATTCCTGATCCTTAATTCTGAAGCTGAGAATTAAGTGATGTGGGATGGGACAGTACATGGTTCCCAAGTCGTATGTCCTGGTGTCTGGAGGGTGGGATGGGGCGGTGACGGTGGGATGCTCTGTGTACACAGCTGGAGGGGGAATGTCCCTGGGACGCTGGAAAGATCCCTTGGGCAGAACTAGCTAGGTTGTCCAACGGTACATCGTTTTTTTTTTTTCTTCTTCTTCTTTTTTTAGCTTGAGGAAGGGGTGATGTAAGCCAGTAGTAGCCCTCAGTATCCATTCAATAAGTAATTTTTGAGCCCTGCTGGTCTCAGAAGCCTCCTCTGCTGACTTCCACAGATGGAATGATATGGTGGATGTGGGAAACTGGAACGCTTCAGATGCCGGAACATACACCTGTAAACGATACTCCTCCCAGGGACGATGAGGATAAGCATAGTGCTGGTTCCTGGGCCCTCGGGGCGAGAGATCATTGGCTGGGACAGTCTGGGGCTGGTGGCTAAGATGGAGAATGAACATGGCAACTGGCCATTCAAATGGGAGAAACCCCTCAGCTGCCCTCTTCCCATAAAATGGGGATAGTATCCACAGGACAGTCCCTTCGGGTATTTGGGTTGAGCTGGAGGCAGTGGCCACAGCACAGGGGCCCTCGCTCCTGTCGGGACCGTTAGAAGGGGCAGCATGGAGGACGTGCCGAGTGCTGGGGTGCGGGGGCGTGTGGAGGACCCATGCCCGCCGGCTTTCCTTTGCCCATCCCGCCTGCCCACGCGTTTCTCCATCTCTGTCCGTCCTGACACCTTCGTCACCACCCACCCTGCCCTCTCTCGGTCCCGGATAGGGACGGTCCAAGGTAGTTCCCGAAAGTCGCGCAGTGCTCAGATTCTCTCGGTCTTAAACTCTGAGGTCCCGGTTTCTGTGGGACCGGGAAGGGCTGGGCTGGGCTCCCCAGCGTCCTTCCTCCGCGTTCCAGAATCCCGGCAGGAGCGACAACGGGGACGGCAGCCTTGCTTTAGGCGGTGTGACTGTGTCTGGGAAGTGCTGTGTGGTTAAGGGGACATTTGGCGAATTGGATTATTTTGCAAGGCATCCTATGCTCACAAATGGCAATAAATATTTTCATCAACTCTAACTCATTTCTCTATCTGTCAGGGTCCGTCCCTACGGGAAACGGAATTTCACTTGGAAGTAGTTCAGCCACGGGGACTTTAATGAGGGACTGTTTATGGAGTAGAGGGCGAGGGGCAAAGGAGCCGGCAAGGGGTGGTGAGACCCCCCAGGGATGGTAGGAAGCTGATACTACCCCTGGGCCTTCGGGATCTGGGGAAAGAATGGCGTACTTGGAGCTGGAGGCGGAGGAGGGACGGGCAGGAGCTGTAGAGTTGGGGGGAAGGACCTGCAGCCGGGGGGAGGGACCTTCGCATGCCCGCCTCGCCTCGTGATGCAGAAATATTCTGACCTTTCCTCCTGCTGGCGCCTCCCTGGAGGGCGGGCGAGCCTAGGTGTTGCAGCGGGGGACGGATCAGCCTCCTAGGGGCCCAGAGCAGGGCGGAGAAGCAGGGAGAAGGGGTCTGAAGGTGGAGGGGCAGACGGAGAATAACTGGGACAATGTCTCAAGTCCTCTCATTTTTCTGTTTGGCAAGTTTGAAGTCTTATACAGTGACTAGCCCCAGTTGCGTGGGATGTATTTAAGGTAGGATCATAAAATAATTATGACAGTTTTTGTCTTAGACAAACACTTATACTTGGGAGGTGCTACACTTCTCTGAAAATTCTATTGATAAGAATATTTTTGTTCCCTCTCTTTTGGAACTGCTCTCAATGTCACCTGTACATTAAAAAAAATTATTTTCTTGGGAAACGAAAATCTTCCTTTTGATTTTCACAAACAGCCAAAAGGCCTGAACGATACTCCACGGTTACCAGGACAGAACCCTGGAAAGAGCACTGGCCTGGATGTCAGTGGGGTTAACTGTGACCTGGGGCAAATTAAGGTCTCTCTCTGAGCCTCATTTTCCTTGTTTGTAACAGGGATAAGGCATGCATTCTCTAAGGCTCTGGCCAATTCCAATAGTTTATGATCCTTTTAGAAGCAAGACTTGAAAATTAGATGGATGGAGCTGTTTTGGGTCAAAAGCAAGGCATGATTATAATGTGCAACCAATTTTCCTGTGTGGTTGGTAAGTTGGATCAAATGGTTTGAGTAACGGCTGCGTTACTGAAATGCTGCTAGGTCTCCAGTGTCCCAAAGCAAAAACATAGCACCCACCAGAGCTTTGCATGTTGCTAGGATGCGTGTCTCACATCTTCAGAGTCTCACCTTAGCTCTCTGGTGTTGCACGTTAGCTGTGACATGAATAATATCTGGGAGATGAAGCTTAAGCATGTAACTGACGTTCCTTTTTTTTAAGTGTATTTATTTTCAATTTGAACCAACAGAAGCTGCAGGAAGGCAATGCACATCCATCTAACTTTTACTTAGATTTATCAATTTTACCTCATTTGTTTTAATCTGCCTCTGTGCGTAGATATTATAATTATCATTATTTTTGCTGAATCATTTGAGAGTAAATTGCAGACGCCATGACCCTTCACTCCTAAATACTTTAGCATGTATGAACATTCTCCTATATAACCAGAATATAATCATCAAATTCAGGAAATTTAACATTCATATGATATTATTTTCTGACAGAGTCCATATTTAAATTTTACTAATTGCCCAGTAATTTCCTTACGGCAATGTTTGTTTGTTTGTTTGTTTGTTTGTTTCCCATATAGGCTTTAATCCATGTCCATGACCCCACATGACATTTAGTTGTCACGGTCAGTCTCTTTAGCTTCTTTAATCTGGAGCATTTCCTCAGCTTTTTTATGTCATTTGGGACATCGATATTTTTTAAATATACGAGGCCAGTTGATTTGAAGACATGTCCCTCAGTCTGGCTTTGTCTGATTCAGGTTATGCATTTTGGAGCAGGAATACCACAGGAGTGGTGTCAGGTCACTTCTCGGGACCCACGTGACCTCCATCCCTTGATCAAGGAGATTGCTAATTTTCTCCATTGTAACCGTGCCATGGTTTCCCTTTGGAATTAAGAAGCAAACCCAAGTTTTTAAGAAAGAAGTCCAAGTTTGGTCAAGTTTATTTCGCAAGCACACTTTAATGGGCTGGTGGCATGCGCGCCTCAGCCTTGGCGTGCTCTCCGGCTGGAGGTTTGGAGAGCAGAGTTCTGGCTTTGGACAGGGCAGCACAGAGCAGCCCTCTGTCTCTCCTCACGAGGACAAAGAATTCGGGGCATGAATGCTTGCCATAGGCCGAGAATGCCATGTGCTGTTTACCAGCCTCCGATCACCCTGTGGCGTCCCTCCGGCAGCCACAAATGCTCCCTAAGGCTGACCGCTCCCAGCAGAGGCTGCCACGGGCTACAGCAAATGTGCAGGGAACATTCTGCTGAGGAGGGTGGTTTCAGTGCCCTTTAAAAACCTCTGTTATTTTCCACCGTAAGTTTAAGGCCCGGCCTTAAAGGAAAAATTTCCTAGCGGCGGGGCCAAGGATTGAAAAGGGTTAAGAGTGAAAAGATCATCTCTTTCATGGACCGGGCATCCTAGTCCGCACAGTGCTTTATCTCTTGAGATCTCACACTGGGTGCAGAAAGGTGAGGACTGGAGAAGAGAAACGATTGGTCTCAACTCACAGAGCTGGAAAGCGATGATTTTGCCTAGGTCGATCCCAGCTTTCTGATTTAAAAAAAAAAAAAAGCTTTTTTTCTTTCCCATGATACCATTTGCTGCTTCCCTGAGGAAGTTGGGAATTTTTTTCTGAGGTTTTAGGAAATGGAAGACATCTTTTGAAATTTGTGGGGCCTTGACCTTTTGAAAAATCCCTGAAGCAGTTATTAAACACATATGCAAAGCTCCTTTCCTCAATGAGCCTACAGTCTAGTAGGGGAATAATAATAGTTAATAATAATAATAATAGTAGTAGTAGTAGTCATCAGTTCTGCCACTTCTTAGCTGTGCGATCTTAGACAAGTTATCGAACCTCTCTGTGCCTCAGTTTTCTTATCTATAAAATAGGGATGATTTGGTACATCTCTCATAGTGTCGTAGTGAGGATGATGTAAATGAACACATAAAATGTGCTTGGCGTATATTTCTACGTGGTTTGTACATGCTTCATCTCTACATTTTCTACAACCTCATGAGGTGGGTATTATTTTTCTCACTTATAGACAAAGAAACTGAGGCTCAGAGAAGTTAAGCAATACATCCAGGGGCACACAGCTAGTAAATAGCAGACACGGGATTTAAACTCGGTCTGGTCTGACTGAGAAGCCCACGCTTTATTCACAGTATCCTGCTTGCTCGGATACCAGGAAGACAGTGTTAATAAGAGTCTGTAACTGTTTCAAGGTTTGGAGAGGAGTGTGGGAGGGCGGTCCGGGCAGAGGGAACAGCAGGAGGAAAGCATGGAGTGAGGTGTGTGGGGAGGCTCAGCAAGGCGGAGCTGGAAGCAGCAAGAGAAATATAGAGGACCTAGAAAGTAACTTGAGACTCAGGCGGCTTGGCTGGCTTCCGGTCCAGCCCAGAAAGGAAAGAAGCTGCTCTTAGCAATTTGCCCATTTGGGGGGTAGCGGGTGGTAGCTCCAGGCCCCAAGCAAAGTGAACCCTTGGCCCAGGTTCAGCCTCCTCGGCTGCTGCCAGCCCCTCCTGGCCAGTGTCACCCTAGGTCTTTTCCTCTCCTGAGTCTTCACTCTTCCAGGTTGACGAGAAATAAGGGAGGAACAAAAATCAAAACATTTGCATTATAATGAGCCCCACCCACTGTCCCTGGCCAGCTGCCACCCTGTGGGGTTGAGCCCTCTCTCTGGGGGAGGGCTAGGGAATGTGAGGGGGTTCCAGAGAGTTTGGGGCAGAATCGATTTGTGTCCACTGTGGATCGAGTCTCCCTTCCTATCCCTTCTCCTGCCGTCGTGCTTGGCTCCAGGGCTGAGGCCCATGGGGGCTCCCGCTCGAGAATTTGCTAACATCAGGGATGCGAGCAGAAGGCGTCAGCCCCGTTTCCCGGGTGGACTGAGCAGCCTCACCCACCCACCCACTCAACATCGGCACCCTGCCCAAAAAGAAGGAGCTGGGGCCTCCACCAGCTCGGACCACTGGCTGTGCAATCCATTCGCTTATGGGGGCGCGAGGTTAGAAGAAAGCAAATGGAAGTCTATGGAGAAAACAGAAGAGTGAGCCCGGGATGGGGCAGAGGCAGACTCGGCGTGGCTAGGGGGCCAGGAGCGGGGAGGCAACAGGGGAGGAGCAAAGCCCTAGGACAAGAAGGAAGTGGGGTGCGGGAGGGGAGAGATTTGGAATGAGCGGCTGGGAACGTGACAGGGCGTAGAGAGAGAAGGAGAGGACCCACAGAGAGCAGGGACAGCGCCCAGGGACTTTGCGGGGGGCTTTAGCCCTGCTCCCCATCTCCATAAGTCCCTCCTGGCACCCCAAATGAATTGACAACCTAAGTAAAGCAGCGTGCTTGCAACGTCAAGTTCCCTGCTCCCGCCAGAAACCAGATGACACCCTTAAGCTTCCCATACTGCAGTCCTGGGGCCTTCAGTGTCCCGGAGGAGTGGGAGGGAGTGGGGGAAGAAGGGAACAGACAGAGGAGAGGGGCACAGTCTCTACGGACAGCTGCCGCCACGCCCCGCTCGGCCAAACTGCCAATCGCCAGGCCGCATCCGGGTCCCGTGATCCGTTGCCAGGCAGATTTTTGTCCACCTCTGGGCAGCAGCTCGCCTTGTGCCTAGCGGTGGCTGGGTGGGGCCCGGCGGTGACTGGGTGGGGCCGGTCCTGGGACGCGGGGCACAGAGGGTAGAAAAGTGGGGAAAGACGACCCTGCGGGGCCTCGGGAAGTTGCTTGGAGGCCAAGTTCACACTTCCTAGGGCGTGGCCGCGAGAGCTAGATCTCGTACCCTGGTGGGTCCCTAAGTCCCAAATGGTGCAGGGACACATGATTTTTTCCCATAGTGGAGACTTCCCTCAGTTGATAGCTTTGAACTCGGAGTACAGCTGTGTACTGCTGTGCTGGAGAGTGCTGGCGTGGTGTATGTTAAGACCGTGGGTTATTTACATTTAAAAGAGCTTTGGGGCCCTGAGGGGTGGGTCCCTCACGGTGGTTATTTTAGGTCCATGGGCCAGCCGACTGGGTATTTTGGGACAAGAGAGCCTTTTAGGAAACAGCAAGGGTAGGTGCCTGCCTTGCTTTCCCCTCTGGGGACCTGAAACGGTCCCCTAACCCCCAAGCTGAGCTGCGGCACCCTGAGCTGTAGCAGGGGCGTTGTGACTCATGCCTGTCTTAAGGTCCCCTCACTGGGTCCCGGGCGATGGAGAAGACTTTTGACCACCTCTAGCTTTTCCAGTCAGTGCCCTGCAGCCTGGGTTGTGTTTTACCTGAGCCTGCTGTGTCCTCCAGGGCGCAGGCCTTCTATGCCCTGTGTCCGGTGGCCAGCCAGTGGGGAGGGCTGGAATGTGAGCTGGCGGGAGAGAATAATGACAGGGCATTTTCTACTTGTAAGAGTACAAGTTCGGCTCACAACTTGAATTTCAAGTGGGCCCTTCAGGCAGATTAGGGAGGTCAAGTGAGAGAGTGGAGGGAGCCAGTGTGGATTGTCTAAATTCCTAGAAAATAAATTCTAGGAATTTCGTTGTGGGAAGGAAGAGGGTCAGGTGTGCACACTCGGTGCCAGGCGTAGCTGAGATTAGAGCTGGCGGTCCAGGAGGCCTTGCTTTCTCTTCATTTGAACACCTGTTTTTCCAAAAATTACTTGTCTCTCGAATCATGTCTAAGAGACAAATGAACGTTTTTAGCCAAGGGCATTCTCAAAAATTTATTATTATTATTATTTGTAACTGAACTGTGGCCCTCCTATGGAAGAAAATCATTCCCTCTAAAAACTGTTTTTGGTGACTGCCCTTTGTTTGAAGTCATGATTGTCCCTTAAAAGTGGGAAATGACATATTACTGTTTATCGAAAGGAAATAAACACCTTGGGTTAATAGGATTCTGGCCGCTGGATGGTGATCCCAGACCTTGCCAGCATGGCCTGTCCTGCAAACACTCACTTTCAGTGTTTTATGATTTCTGAAAGGGAAACGGTTGGATCCTGTGTGTCTGCCTGAGCTCGCTTGCCATGTTCTTCTTACGTAATCGTGGAGAACCTTTGAAAGCGCTTTTTCTGGCAGCAGAAATAAGTACAGGAAAAAACATGGGGAGTGGGGTGTGTCTCCTGCTTTCTCTGCTCTGACATGGATTGGACTCTCTGTTGTTTTGTATTCGTGAACACTGGGTTGACTCTCAGCAAATAAGAGTGGAAAGTTGGATAGGAATGCTTTATTGAGACAGCTTGAACTGCACATAGGTTCACCCAGGGAAGAAAAGGTCTTGGACGTGGCTCTGTGCACTGTGGACTCAGCCTTGCTCCAGGCAAGGCCTTGGGGAGTGCTCGCCCCCCGTCCCTGAGTTCTCTCCTACTTTGGACTCTGGCCATTGTCAACCCCTCCAGCCTCAAGCTGGCCTCTCCTGCCACACTCAGCTCTTTCATACCCTGCTCTCTCCAGGCCCCTGGCTTTCAAGCAGGCTCGTCTTTCTCACCCTCTGAGTTTCATCTTAGGGGACATTTCCTTCTGGAAAGTCTTCTTCCCTGTCACCACCCCCCATAGCCCCCAACGGTCTGTGCACTCAAGTGGCTCTGGACTTTCCTATTCTCAGTGTTATTCATAATAAATTATCTGTGATTGGTTGCTTGTTGTCTGCCTCCTCTGTCAGACCATCAGCTAGCTCTGTGAGGGAGGGATGCAGTCAGCTTGGTCACCATCATTTATTCAGCACGGTGCCAGACACACGGCACATGGCAGAAAGCAATGGTGCCAGAAGCAATCATGTCACCATTTTATCGCTTTATATACTTCCCCTTAGCAACGTGTGCTCCCATCTTCTGTCTATTACTGTGTATTTCTGTGGTTCCCCAAAATGTTAGCCTATACTTTGGGTAAAAAAAAAACCCAAACAAACAAAAGCCCCAAAGCAAACAAAACACACACACACGAGAACTGGTTCCCTAAGAAGTTATTGCTAAGATTTTGCAAACTGGCAGCTCTCCTCGAGCTGCTGCTGGGTCCGATATAACTTCAGCAAAGGACGGAACATGTGTAGCCTGTCAGTCAGCAAACTCTTCAAAATCCACATCTTTCCAGCACTCAGGCCTGCTTTTTGGGGGCGAAAAGGAGGTAAAGCAAAAGCTTGGAGACTCAGAAGATGAGGAGCTGAAGTTCAAGACAGGAGGGGCTGCTGAGGGAGGGCAGAGTGGGGGAGAGACTTGCTGGGGTTTGGTGGGAGATGAAGATGGCCTAGGGCTGGGTTCGGGATGGTTCCACCAGAATTGCAGCAGAGATTCAATGGCCAAGAATTAAAGTCCGGGGAGGAGGAGGGGAAGAAAGGTGGGGCATGGAGGAGGAGGGGGCTCCCCACGTCTGGTCAGCTGGGTCCAAAACCAGTGACTGGCATCTGAAATGTCACTCATTGCTTCAGTCTGAAAAGTGTAACCTTTATCTTGGTTATTCTGTTCCCAACTGATCATTTTGATTTTTATTAATTAAAAAAAAAAAAAAAGTATCTTTCCGATGAGATTCTGAGTGCCCCAACCAGGCTTTCCTGAAACGAAGAAAGCACCTTGATTTGTCCTCCTTCCTTCTTCTCCCTCCCTCTCTTCCTTCCTAGTGACATTGTTGATCAGAAGCCCCAGGATGTGGAGAGTCGTGTTTTCCGCCCCAAGCGAGGTGGGGCCGGCTTTCTCTTTGTCGCCGGCCGCTCGCTGCCCCCCTTCCACCCGCTGTTCTCTTTGAGCTGGACAGATGCAGTGACAGTGGCTCGTTTGCTAGTGCAGACCGTTGCAGAATGAGACAAAGCCCTTGTGTATTTTGCTGGGAAGCACTTGGCTGTGGAACACTGACATGTGAGCGCAGGGGAGCGTTTGCAGCGTCCGAGCATGTGGCTCTCACGGCCGCGCCCCGCGGAGCGTTTCTAAGTCTCTTTTGAGGATGGCGAGGCCGGGGTTTGGGAAATGTGTATATATCTTTCTCAAGTCCGCGCAAAGTCCTTCCAGAAAGTAGATTCGGAGGCACTGAGATCAGAAATCTCCTGGGGAAGGCGTCTTATGTTATAACGTGATGTGGGGTGCTTGAGCACTGTCCACACCCAGTTGTCAAGAGGGAAACCCAGTTCCCAGCCTAGTGTAGTCTTGTTCCACTGGCCGCTGACCCGGGTGGCTTGGGCTGGTTCCTAGTGCACAGAGAGCAGGCTCCTGAGGTAGGCAGGACTTCCAGCTGCGGGCGGGTGAGATGAAAGGATTATTTACTATGCCCTGTGGTAGGTCAGTAAATCTCCCGGCTGATTCTCTTAGTTCAAAGTGGAAAAGAATGAAGAGGAGGCGGTTCTTTAGCCTCATTTCCAGTATGGCCAACCGGGCCGGGCGGTCTAAAGCCCACGGGGATTTTTGTAAGTCATCCGAGCAATGCGAAGCTGCTCACCACGCCCTGTGTGTCTCGCCATCGGATTCTCTGAGGGATTGCACGTAGGTTTTGGGAGGAACAGGTTCAAACCTGACCCTGATCTTCAACAGAGCAAACATGAATCTCCAAGCCGGTCAGGTTGCCTCAGCCTTTCCAGCACCCGTGTGAACTGGCATGGCAGGGAAGCAGGCTGGAGTGGGCTCAGGTGGGGCTGCCCGGTACTTACCTAGAAGGTGTGATTGAAGACTTCAGGAAAGGCCACCCTAGCCTGAAATCTCTCCCCTCCTGGCTCGTCAAGAATGTCTGCAATTTCACTATGACTGAGTCATTCCTTTGTGTACGTTTACCACGCGCTCTGTTCTCGCCGTCCTTCTATAAATGCAGGTCGGTCTGGGATACAGGATTCCCTTAACCTTCTCACCTTAAATTGTACGTTTCATCTCTTGGGTAAGCCACAAACTCAGTTCCACTTTTTGCTTTTCCAGTCTTATTGAGATATAATTGACATATATATAACCTTGTATTACTTTGAGGTGCGTGACACAAAGAGTCGATGTGTGGATATCTTGTGAAATGATCACCACAGAAACTTTCCTTAGTTTCAGTTCCATTTTTTCATGTCAGGCCTCTCCGGAGTCACTTCACCTACCCTATTTTCTATCCCGTTCAGCTTAGACAGGAAGCAAAGCTGGAAGCCAGGTGGCCTGGTGTTGGGGACCAGAGGGGTGGAGGGAGGGAGAGTGAGGGTGCTGAGGACCGGCCGGCAGGCTCTCACACGGCTTCTCGCGTGGCTGGGCCTTGCTCTGGTGCCAGATGGAGCAGGAAAGGGGGTGCTCTCCTCTCTTTTGGCCAAGGAGGAGCCCTGGCAGCTCCTACACAGCTCCGTTTCTCTCCCCTCTCATTTCCTTCCACTCACTTACTTTCCTCTAACTGGCTGTCCCCTGTCTTCCTGCCCTTTTGCCAGTCATTCGAAGTGGCCCCATGCAGGAAGCCTGGAGGAGCTGGGCGCTCCTGAGGGGACTGGAGTTGGCTACACCTTTTCCTCCTCTTGTGCGTGGCACGTGATTCTTGCTCCCTCTGTGAGGCCTGGGGAGAGGCTCAGCTGGTCGGAGCAGGTATGGAGAGTGTCTAGCGAGGGGCCAGCCGGGTGCTGTGGTCTCCTACCAAAGCCTTAGACCATTCTCACCTTTCTCTCTTTCCTTAGCCAGGAAGAGAGCCCATCTATGTCATGCCTCTGCCTCTGGGCATACTGTATCAACCCATGGGACTCCTAGAGACACTCCCCTCCCCAAAAGGAGATGATGCTGTAAAATCCACTGGAATATACTCCACCGAGGCAGATATTTTTAATATTTCCCTAGAGTCTAGAACAGTGCCTGGCCCATAGTAAGTACTCAATAAATGCTTATTGAACGAACCTCCTCTTGGAGTAATCACAGCTAGTAAAATACTTCTAACCCCGACTGACACTCGATTGGGCAAGTAGACATTTTAAGGACTAACATTTCCAGAGACTTAATTTTTAAATGATACCACATAGCAATTCGTTTTTGTAAAACAGTAAGAGAAATTCTTGATTGCACCCTCTTCTTTTGCACGAATCCCTGCCATCACCTTGTCTCACACCCTGCAGACTTTGCTCTATGCTTTTGGACATATCTGTGCCATTAACACGGATGTCTATAGTTTGGTGGGTTAAAAGAAACCATAAATGAGATTGCACTGTATTGATTTCTTCCCCTTTCACAGTATGCTTTGGAGATGTTCTCTGTAGGTAAATACAGATCAACTTAATTCTTCTTTACCATTGTGAACTATTACACAGCATAGATGAAGTATCGTATGTTTAATGATTCCTCTGCTGACGGACTTTTAAGTAACTCCCAGGGTCTGCGAACATCCTTGCACATACCGCTTCGAGCACACGTACAAGTACGTCACTTGGACACCCAGAGATAGAATGGCTGAGTGAAGGAGGAGGTGCATTTAACATTTTAATAGTTACTCCAAATCACCCTCCCCAAAGGCTGTATCCGTGTGCATTTCTACTCCTGGGTGTAAAGCCTCTGTTTGCTTCATACTCTTATGGTTTTTTTTTTTTCCATCTCTTTTATTTATTTATTTTTAACCAATCTGTTGGTCAAAAAACATAAGCTCATTGTTAGAATGAAAATTTCAGTTCATTTTTTTCGGCCAGGAAGTCGTGAGTGACTCACATCAGTAAGGCAATCACATGTACAGTAAAACTACTATTTAACTGCTATGTATTCTGTTACCTAGTAACTATATTTGACATGGAGTGAGCGACTAACCAGGTCTCTATCCTTTCGGATAAGAGTAGTTAAGTATCAGGTTTCTCCACACGTTTCACCATGGCCTTTAGATGTAAACGTGAGAGTCTGGAGTCTTGGAGGACCCAGGGGAATGATCTCCCCTTCCTCTTGCTTATCCTGTCTTCACTGGAGTGGCTCCAAGGAGTTCTTTGGGGCCACAGCCTGCCCTTCCTCCACATCCTTTCTTGCCACACAGTGGCCATGTCCTAGAATGACGATGCCAAGTCGTCTACTCAGCCAGTCATTCTCTGCTCCCCAGCCTCTGGGTCTGTCCTTTGATCAGCTCAGAGCACAGCCAGCGGAAGTTGCTGGTTTTGTCTTTTCTTGCCTTTGATGATACCAGGCCCATCTTCTGGTGCATCAGAAGCTATACCACGGGCTGGATCCTGCCTTTATCTTTTCCAAGTTCACACGTCACCTAGTGCATATTTTCCACAAAGAAGTGCATTTGAAAAGGGAAAGTTTTAAGGGCAATTTAAATTTACACTCTTTAAATTTTATGGCTCTTCCCCCCTCCCCCCTTTGATGTCATGGATTCTTACTTCTATTTTTCTAAACCTCTGTATTCAGGCTAACATTCAAATGGTGGCTGTGAAAGGATTTTTCTCCCTGACAGTTTTCTCTAGGCGTGGTTCTTTGTTACCAACGAGATATCGTTTAGAATCACTTGGTGCCTTAATATTAATCTCTGGCGATTGAATTGGAAGCACCACCCAGTATGGCTGGATTTAATAATGGCTTCCTCTTAAGGTTTATGTTTTTAGAGGAAGCATAGACTTTTAAGACAGTGTGACTTGCTTTGATGGTTTCCGATTAATTTCACATTAGTATCAGATTAATTTCATATTTGTTTGAAACCATTTTGCTTGATGACTTGATTGTTTCATTTTCTAAAGTGAATTGAAACCAAATGCATTTCCTGCCTTTATCCAGTCCAGCTACTACAGAATCTTTTTTCTCTGGTTTTAGTAATATTACTCTGTTATTTCTAAAGCACTCTAGTTTTGGCCACAAGTTATACCAACGAGGACACTGCAAAGCAATGTCTTTATATATTTAGTTAAGAACCATTTTCTTTTCAGGATAACTTCCTATTTTGGATAGTCGGGTAACTTTGGCTTGGACTGTTTTTTTCTTTTATATTTTCTAATATATCCTGCAAAATACGAGTGGCTGGTTTAACAGTTTTGAGTGTGGGTTCATGAACCAGATGGCCTGGGTTCAAATCCCAGCTCTGCCACTTCCCAGCTGTATGATCGTGGGCCAGTCACTTAAGTTCTCTGTGCCTTAGTTTGTTCTTGTCTAAAACAGAGTAATAATAGCAGCTACCTCCAGAGTCGCTGAAAGGAGTTAACACACGAGTTAAGACAGTGTTTGGCACATGGGAAGTGCTGACGTGTTTGCCATTATTATTCAATCCTTTCTGAGAGAAAAAAACATTCCTTTCTTCTGCGGTTATTCAGACTTATTCTGAGTTCCATTTCGTAATTGAAAACCGAACAGATTGAAAGGGAAGGAAGAGTTGTGGAATGCTTAAATACTCAACCGAACCCTTTCTGGAAAAGGCGAGAGTGTTTCTGCAAAAGAATTCACACCCGATTCATCCGTTAGAGTTTTTGAAAATGTGCGGACTAAGAAGCATCAGTGGGATGGAATTAATCTACGTGCAGTTTTTAAAGAAATGCAAGTGTCATTCCGTGGAAAGTATATTTCTCCATCGCTCCCTCTCCCTCCACTCCCCACCTCCTTTCCCTCATCGGTCATCCATCCAAGCCATAAACATTCCGGAGTGCCTGGGACACCACGCTAATCTCTACAAACAGGGATACAAAGATGAATAACCCACCTTTAGGACAGTCTAAGGAAGGATTCGCTTATCACTTATGGTGAGGACAAACTTAAGTGGCCCTAACATCTCTCTGCAGGGCTGGACTAGGGAAGACAGACCATCTGTGAGAAGGAAGCATGAATAAGCATATTCACCAATTTGAAGCTGAAGATCCAGATTCATTCCATTCGTCAACCTCCGAGTTACTTTCTTCTGAGGAACTGTAACTTCCTTGAGTAAACACATGAAAAGAACAGCCTTTTTGAAGCTACCGACAGCAGCCATGTTCTCCACGAACTGGTTTCCATGTTCCTGCTGGACAGAACCCTGGTGCTGGCCAGGGAGTCCCAGGCCCGGGTGGGCTTTCCTTCCCAACGAGACCCCTCCTCTGAGGTGGCGTGACCCCTGGATTGGAGAGCTTCCACATAAGCCTTCAGGAATTCCTGCCCCATGGCGCCTAGCTCAGTTCTGGACACAGAGAAGATAGGCAGTGGACAGTGACTCCCTACCCTCCTTTCTCCACCTTCTGCCCTTGGTGGCACCTTGTTCCTCAGTGTTGAATTGAACCTTATCTCTCTTTTTCTGCCACTGTAAAATTCTTGAGGACAGGAAATGGGTCTGCTGAACCGATGAACCTGAGTCGTCTTCGGCCCCGCTGTCCGAGGTTCATCGGACTTTCACAGAAGGATGTCTTTCGGCTTATGCCGGGTCCCTTCTTAAGACTCTGTTATCTCTCTTCCAGGCAGAGCTTGCAAGCCAGGGCGGAGTGGGCTGGGCTGGGACGCGGTGGGGTCTCTGGTTTTTCGTGTAGTTACACTAGGCGTTTGAGAAGTGTTAACTGATTGGATGATTTGATAAGTTACTGTAATAATCTTTGTCCTTGTTAGAACACACCGCGGCCATCGGCACTGGAATGCAAAGACCAGAAAAAGCCTGAGAAGACCACTGGCCAAGCCCAGGCGCCTTCGGTCTCCGCTCCAAATGCAGGTGAGAGAGACAAGGTGGTAGGGACTGAGGGATGACAACCTTAATTGTAACAATGGTCCCCTCCACCCAGAAACCAGGCCCACGGGAGCATCCGCGGGTGACCCTGACTTCCTGAGCCTTAGAAGACACATTCTTTAAAGAGCTGGCTCAGGACACCGGGGGCCCAGCCCCTACCTCTCCAGGGCCTAGAAATTCAAGGCCCCCTCTCCTTTCAGCTTTTAGCAGTCTGACTATGGAAGAACTTTTTACTACTTCAGAAGGATTCTCAAGGGTTTCTTTGTATGTAGGGCTGCAGCGAACATTTATATACTTTTAGGACCATATCTATTAAATTCAGAGTTCAAGGCAGGGCAGATATCAGAGTCTCAGAATGAAAGGGTTAGTGTCTACTTCTCATTGAAGATCTACCAGTGTTTAGGGAAAAGCGTTTTCGATCCTATAGCAGATGCTTTCTCTGGCTTCCCAGAGGGGCCGTGTCTACACGGAGGGTGAGACAGAGGAGGAGGTAAGTGTGGGGTGTGGAAATCCTGCATCGTAGGCAGCTATCTGGGGGGTCCGTCGGGTCGATCTGGACGAAAGCCACGTTTAGGGCCTGCCCTACAATTAAACTTTTTTTGGAGGTCATTGCAAACGTTTAAAACTCAGGAGATTTCACAGAAAATAGAGAATGTGTGGCCCCTCTTGAAATTTTGAAATCTTCCCCGAGCCTGCATTCCCGCATGGCAACGGCAGCTGGGGCAGAATGACTGCCCTGTCGCTGGGGAATTGGAACTTGTCAGCTTCTTCCTGCCCTGCCCTGCGGGTACCCCCATCCCCACAAACATCGAGTGGTGTCTCTGCTCCTGAGGCAGCTTCCAGGGGTCCTCTGCATCCCCTTCCCTCACCTCCATCAGTCATCTTTGCTTTCCCCATCTTTATCCTGACTTTTCCTTTGGCAAAGGAGAGGTGTGCACCCCTTCCCCTTTCAAAAGCTCTCCCGTAACCCCTCCCCCTCCTTGCTGCGGTGTCGTCCCTGCAGAGCCAACCTGCTGGAAAGGGTCATCTCTTGTCTCCTCACTCCTGCCCCTGTATTGCCTCCCCCACCCTGTTCTTGCTCATCCTTTATTCTTCCCGGCCGGTCTCTGTGCCCTCTGCCTCCTGGAAGGCCTCTCTTCCCTTGGCTTGGTGACATCTCATTTGTCCTGATGTCTGTTGTCCCGCCTTCCCGGGCTCCTCTCTTCCCACAAGCTCACAAATGGCAGAATTTCCAAGGATCTGGGCCAGGGTCTTTATTTATCTCACCCCGGACTCTGGGCAACCTCTCGGGGCCGGCCGATCCTCCAGCCTGCTCTCCAGCCAGCTGTCTCTTCCGAGCTCCGGGGCTGCACATCTGGGATGCTGAGCCCTGGGCTCACCTCCACCTGCCCCCTCCCTGCCAGCCCGATGCCCTTCTTGTTTTCCCTGCCTCTGATCAGCTCTGCCACCACCTGGTCACCACAGCCATCTGCCACGTCCTCAACGTTTCTGCTATCTTTTGCTTTTCATTATTTCCTGCAATTGCCTCCTAACTGGTCTCCCTGTCTTAGATCCCTTCCTCCACTGATGGAGTGAGCTTCATGTACAGGCCAGTCTAAAATAAAAATCAGATCATCTTACTCCCCTGCTGGAAATTCTTCTGTGTCTCATCTTGGTTTTTAGGAGGAAGTTCACACCCTCAGTTTAACCCTCAGGCTGCGGTGACCTGGCTTCTGTGTCAGTACCCACAGGCTCCCACGTGCACCTGTCACTCCAGCCATACCAAAGTGCTTGCAGGTGTCGAAATTCATGACGCCAGTCCCTGCTTCTGTCTTCACCATGCTCTTCCACACTCCTTCTGCCCGCTGGGTTTCTGGACCTTTGAATGACCACCCCGGGCCCGCCTGAACCTCCAAGCCTGGGCTCAGTGCCCCTTCTCTGTGCTCTCCCATGGCATTCAGGCATCTCTGTGTCACTCCCACAGTACTGGGCTTCTGCTAGACTTCACATCCAGTGGAGACCTGGGAAGGTCCCTGGCACAGTGTGCTTGGTACGTAACATAGATGGATGATGGCAGGAGCTCAGGCTGGCTTCTCGGCACTCACGTGGATGCGTAGCCCTCTCTTGCCCTTTTGGGAGTAGATTCTAGCTTCTCACAGTGTCCGCCTTCCCAACGCAGCACTTGTCTCTTGTACAATGTACTTCATCGACATTTACTAAGTGTCTTGGGATTTAAAGGTGATCGGATTTGACCTCTTTCCTCAAAGGACTTGTTATCCACTGGATGCATTATAGCTATTTATTCAGTGAACATTTATTGAGAGCCAGCACTCAAGGGGGTGGCATTAAAGCGGTCAGGCCTGGGGATTCCGACAAAGTCCACAGAGCTTAGAGGACACGCAAGGCTTTCCAACTACACATGCCTCGTTTACACTACAGGAGAAAGATGACAGCTTTCCTTGTCAGGGACTTATCTACGGACCAAGTCACATGCTCTGCCCTGGTGGTGGACGTTCCCTTAGAAACCAACTGGCATGTCCCTCGTTTTCATGGACTTTGAAGCTGGAGTTTTGTATAAACATCACTTCACCAGCGTGCCAGAAATGAGCCTTACCCGCCCCCGCCGTTAGCCTCCAGTTTCTCAAGAGAAGTCTGCCATTTCCCTGAAGATTTAGAAATATGTCTGAACAGAGCAGAGCTCGGGGTTGGCTTTCTCATGGCAACACTGCTGTCAACTGTTGTCATAAAAAGCCATTTTGGTAAATAAGCAGAAAGTTAGTAGGTTTGTGAGGCTCAGACCAGCAGAGTCTGGGAATCAAGTCATCTACCTCGTCACATGGTGTCTGTCCTAAAGGCTCAAGTGGTTTCGAAGGGTGAAATGCTGGAAAGTTGAATATATAAATGTCAACCCAGAAAGTCACAAGTTGGATGTCGCACTGCCTGGTGTTGACAGCGGTGCAGCCTTAGTGGTTAAGAGTCCCACCCTAGACCTGGTCTGCCTGAGTCTGAATCCTGCTTCCGCTTCTCTGACCTCGGGCAGGTCCTGCTTTCCTCCTCTGTGAAATTAGGATGATCAGAGAACTTCCCTCACTGGTGGTTGCGAGGCTTAAGCCGGTTCGCACCTGCACGTGCTTAGAGCTGTGCCTGACACGTCGCAAGTGCTCAGTAAACATCAGCTGTTGTAATTAGGCCCCTTTATCATCTTCCATGGGGCTATTAACTGCGATGATTTTCTCTTGGCCATTAAAGCTGTCATCCGACCTCTCCCACGCTTGTGGTCCACGGCGTCCCAGTTCCTGTGGTGTCAACCCCCTTCGGTCACTTTGCTTCTCTGACCACCTTATCCGGGGTTTATCCTCTTTTATATATATATATATATTTTCTGCCTGGAAAAGGCTTCTGCTTCTCCCCTCCCCTCCCCCAGCACCCCTCTGCCCCTCTCCGTCCCTGTTCTGAAGCTCCTTTGATGGAACGGATGCAGATATTCCTATACACATAGTTAACCATGGGAAAACTCTAGGATAATTTTTCTTTTGACTTTGTGTTTATAAATCTCTAAAGCCTTGTAGAGCCTTGCCAGCGGACTAACCTATCCATCTATTTTTTTTATAAAAAAAATCACATAGCATAAAACTGAGCATTTTAACCATTTTTAGGCGTACGGCTCAGTGGCATCAAGTACATTCGCGTCATCACCGTCTGTCGCCAGACATTTCCATCTTTCTGAACAGAAACTCTGTCCCCGTTAAGCACTGACTCCCCCTTCCCCCTCCCTCCATCTCTCGCAACCACAATTCTATTTTCTGTCTCTGTGAATTTAACTACTTTAGGTCTCTTACATGTGTGCTTCGGTGTCTGGCTGACTTCAGTTAGCATAGTGTTTCCAAGGTTCATCCATGTTGCAACACGTGTCAGAATTTCATTCCTTTTTAAGGTCGAATAATATTCCATTATACGTAAATGCCACATTTTTTTGTCTATTCATCCATCGATGGAGATTTGGTTTTGTTCCCACCTTGTTGGCTCTCGTGAATAATCCTGCCATGGACATGGATACGCAAGTATCTGTATGAGTCCCCGCTTCCAATTCTTTTGGGCGCGTACCCAGGAGTGGAATTGCTGGATCATGTGGTCCATCCCCTGTGCAAGGCTGACTTTATAAATCAAGAACAGAGCGTGAACACTCTGACCCAGTGTCTCCCACAGACTTTATCTTCATAAATGTCAACCCGTCCTTCAGGTTCAGGCTGAAACGTTGGCGTCATCCTGGGCCCCCCTAATTCTCTTACGTCTGATATTCAAATCATGAGCAATTCCCATCATCTCCATCTTCCATATTCACAATTAGTCGCTTCTCCCCATCCACCGTTACTGCCCTGACCTGGGTCCCCTCCTCATCTCTTGTTTGGGTTATGATGATTGTTTTCTAACTAGTCTCCCTGTTTCTGCTTTGGTCACCCTCTGATCTCTACCTAGCACAGCAACAGGTGTGACTCTTTAAAAACATTAATCGAATAATGTCATTCCTGAGTGATGACCTTTCATCGCTCCCCACCCCAGGTGCTTGCACCTGTCTGTCACCATCACTTCTCTTCTGACCCCATGTCTCTTTGCCGTTCTACCTCAGGGCTTCTGCATTTGCTGCGAAACGACGCCTGAAATGTTCTTTTCTTGACAAACTCTTCACCCTCCAATGTCACTTCACCGGAGACGCCTTCTCTGACTCCTTATACAAAGGAACAAGCCCTCCCTCCCCTCACCTGAGGCACCACCTGTGCCTTCTGTCCATTTATTTATCATTCTCTGACATATAACCACTCCCCCTCCCATTTGTTCATCTCCTTCTTCCTCAATGGAATGTAAGCTTCATGATATCAGGGGCTTGGTTTGGTTTCCTGTCATAACCTCAGTGCCGATAATAGTGCCTGCACATAATAGGTGCTCATTTAGTGTCTGTCTAATGAATGAGTGCTACTTTGAGGTCCCCACCTTAACAGTCCACAAATGTTTCTATGTCTGACAATTGTGCCAACGTATCAAGGTCCCTGCTGCCATCGAGGCTCTGGTGTCATCTTTCTGGACTCGGGCAGCTTTAAAACAAAGTGAAACAGGTTGATCAGCTTTTGCAATTCCCTTTAGCTTTAGTGGGTCCAATAAATGCCCCTGATTGCTGCAAGGATTTATCCTAAAATAAACAGCTCTTCAAAGACACATGCCCTACAAGGCATTCCTCAAACTGGGCCCCATGGATTCCTTCTCAGGGGCTCAAGGAATCTGCACAATTCAAAATTTTGTTTTTACATTTCGATGACAATCTAGGGAAACAAAGACTGGGAATTAATTCTTGATGTCTCGATGACCACCTTACAGCTGAGGAGTGCCACTTATGTGGTTCTGGTGTGGTGTTTGTACTCTTGGTGACCGCCTGAAGCGATGGCTTTTAACTATTCCTTGTCACTGGTTTGCGGATGTCTTCTCAAAAACCTACATATTTTTTTCTTTCCAGTAAAAGACGTCCGAATGAGAAATAGTCAGACTACGCAGCTAATAACCATGAATTGCAGTGCAGGCTGAAATGCGACACTGGAAAAGGCACCTCTCAGGCTCCAGGCGGCAGTTTTCCGTGGGTCTGAGTCAGCCTGAGGCAATGGGGTAGGAAACAGACGTAAGAACATTGGCGTGACAGTCTGGACAGGAGTTGGCACCGACCTCTGCCTCTGTGTTAACTGTGACCCTGGGTTTGTCCGCCCACCTTTCTGGGTCTCCGTTCTTTATCTATAAAATCAACTAGAGAATCTCTACATTCTCCTCCAGCTCTGACATTCCATTTGTGAAGTGTGTTGGGCAGAGATGCCCATTTGGACACCGGGAAATATACTCTGTTGGTACCAAGCCCAGAGCACTGGTGATGAGGATCTCACGTTTCCCGACGTGTCCCTTCCACACTCACCTTCTCTGCGACGTCTTTTTCGAGGACTCCTCCTAAAAGTCACACTTCCATCTCTATCCCATGTACCGTGCTCAGTTTTTATTCCTATTCCTCTATGCTTTTGAGGAAAGCTGATTTTTATTTTATTTTGCTTATTTCTTATTATCCGTCTTCTCCTATAGGTAAAAACCCTTTAAGGTGGAGCCTTTTGTGTTTAAGACTGTGCGTGCTGCCTTGGAACAGGGTCTGTCACGTAGTGGGTACTCGATCAAGATTTGCCAAATGGATTGATGTTCTGGGCACCGCCTCTGCTTTGGGCACCGTGCAGAGTGCTTTTACATTTTAATCAATACGTGCACAAAGTATTATTATTAGCTTTATGTGATGGCTGAGAAAACTGAGGCTTCACAAACATTGGGTAACTTGCCCATAAGTGTCAGAGCTGATACTCGAACCCAGGTAAGTCGTACGTACACTTTGCCATATTCATCTCTAGCTTTGGCATCTCTCAGCCAGGAGGGCTGCAGTACCAAATGCATCAGGGCACAGGTGGATTAGATTGTGGCTCTGTTTTTCGTTTTCTTTCTTTTTTGTTTTTTTTTTCTTCTTTCTTTCTAACACTGCTCTGTGTATAGGGAGAAGGGATGCATACTGAAGGGGTGGTTCTTTCTCCATTGTATACTGTTGGTTCCTTTGTTGTGAGTTAATTAAGCATAAATGCATGGTTTTATTTCTGGGCTCTCTGTTCTGTTTCACTGATTTTGTGTTTTTATTCTAGTACTGTTTCGATTACTATAGCTTTGTAATATTGTTTGAAATCAGGAAGTGAGATGTCTCCAGCTTTGTTCTTCCTTCTTAAGATTGCTTTGGCTATTTGGGGTCTTTTATGGTTTCATACACATTTTAGGATTGCTTGTTTTATTTCTGTCGAAAATGCAGTTGGAATTTCGATAGAGTTCGTGTTGAATCTGTAGATTGCTTTGGATAGTACTGATAAAAATCAGACTCCCAGAGAGAGAGTCCTCCTCGGCTGCATTTCCTTGCTCCGACTGTGTAGAAAACACACTTTGCAGAATTTCAGAATCGGGTAGCTGGTTAGCAATCCTCTGGTTTCACCAATCCCTTCACTGTAAGGTGAAGAAATGAAGACCCCAAAAGCTGCGTGCTGCATGGCTTCTGTATTGTCTCGAGCTGTGACTGACTGACTGATGAACCGCAGTGGTCGGGTGGTAAACCAGAAGGCCCTCGGAGGGGTTGCTGGGAGCCTGCACCACATCGGGGACCCGCCCCCACCCCACTCTGATACTATCACCAACTAGCGGCCCCTTGGGCCCTGGCCTTTTGGGTTTCCGGTAACTTGGGTACTGTTCAATTTCAGGAGGAGCTGATGCTGGCTGAGGTCCCTGCCTCTGATCAGGCCGCCCTCCAGGCAGTGCTTCTTGATGTGAAAACCATGTTTTTCAAAATCTCGTCTTTTTGATATTCAAATGCATCAGACCGATGCATTTCAGGACTGTTCTTCTTCTTTGGGCATTTTCACGTCTTCACGTCCCTTACAGTTTGTCCTCATTTTTTTCTTCTGAGATCCCTTCAGGTGTTCAACGCTCCCAGGAAGAAGCAGGGCCTGTTCCCCCACTTTCTAACTGCACGTGAGGAATGAAGAGCGTTTCACGTTCACGAATAAGCTATCGCTTGTTGATGTTCCGATTTCAGAGAACGTGTTCTTGTTTCACTTTGTTACGCATGAAATCGCAGTGAGCGGTACACGACTGACCATAATTCAGTGCTCGAGAGATGTAGTCTCTACTATATTAGGTGTAGAAATTCAGGGGCAAAAAGTACCGACGAAGCTTGGAGGATCAGGTAATAATAAAAATGAAAATAAAATAAGAACTCACCCTCATCAAGCACTCTGTATGTGTCAGGCATGATACAAATGTGTTATGTGACTGGATTCATTTAATCCTCATAATAACCTTACGAAGTGGGTGAAATTATATCCCCACTTTACAGTAGAGGAATCGTGAGGCTCAGAAAGATGAAGTGAGTTGCCCAAGGTCATAGAGAGCTGGTAAGGGCAGAGCCAGGATTTGAGTCTAGATTGACTGACCCCAGAATCTTTTCTCTTAAATGCTACATCCGATGGCCTTGACAAAGGCTCCATTAAGGAGGTGAGACTTGAGCTGTGCCTTCAGAATGAGAGGTCCTACAGCATGGAGACAATCTGAGTGATGGGTCAGGGAGGGAGTGAGCATGGCGGACCCCAACAAGGAAGACGAGATTGATCTCGCTTGCAGAGGCCATGCATCGGAGAGCAGTGGGGAGATGGTGGTGTCGAAGGGTTGGGGCAGATGGTAAAAGATCTTAACATCCAGGCAGAGGGTGTAGACTCGATCTGGAAGCACACAGATTTGAAAAGTGTTGAAGGGTGACTTGTTAGAAGCAGAGATTTGGGGAGGTTTTGGGGTGGCAACGGTAGGTCTGAGGGTAGGAGGTGAGGAGGCAGGAATGAGGTACCTAAGGGTCTCGCCTAGGATGGTCAAGAGAAGTGGAAGGAAGGGAGGTTGACGTGAGGGAGTTTACGGAGGGTCAGCAGGTGGGAGAGGAAGCTCAGCATTTAATTGACTTTGAGGTTCTGAGTCTGGTGAGAGGCACAGTGTCGACCCCATGGGCCGACATCTCACTGCTTGTCTTAAATTCTATCACCAGGGGGTGAGTCCACAAAGAATTAAACATTTATGACCTAGTCAGGTAGTTTATCTTTAAATTTCACCCGTTTGGGTAGCCTACTAATACAGACTTTTTTTTTTTCTATCGATTGTTGTATCTGTGATCAGAGAAGGTTTGATCAGAGAAGCAGAACCTCCGTGAGCCATAGAGAGACAATGAGGGGTTCATCCTACGCGTCAGAGCTCCCGCGATGGTGGGGGCTGGTTTTGCAGTCTGTTAGGTGTTGTCCCCTTGTCTCAGCTAGGCCAGCGTGGGAGGGAAGATGACATGGAGTGGGGAAGTGAGGGACAATTGGCACCACATCTGGCTCTTATCACCTGCTATCTCAGTGGTTCAGGTGACCTGTGGGACAAGCTGGGGCCCTTCACTCCAGAGACACACACTCCTGGCTCAGGAACTAGAAGAGCCACGGCTGCCGCAAGCCAACGAGGTGAGCCAGAGCGCAGTGACGGTGTGCGAGCTGTCTCCACCTCTGCCGTACTCGACCTTCACTTCACTTGTGCCTTCCAAATCTTGCACACATTTCTCGTGTGGCCATCCTTAACCCAGGACCCTACAGGGACGAAAATTCTGGGAAGCGTGACGACACTGACCCAGCACGAAGCCGCCACGACTGTCCGCATACATAGCGGATTCTCTTTAATTCTTCTCTTTTCTTCTTCAATGATTTGATTTGAAGGACTTCCGTAGAAGCGGCATAAACTTTCTGAGTGAAACGGTTGTAGCCACCATTATATCTGAGTGTCTCTCCATCCTCCCTGAGCATTTTTAATAAATCTCATCTTTTCTCTGAACTTCCTGAAGTTTAATTTGTTTCTGAAGGTAGAGCACATGGGGCAGGTAAGTTCCAGCCGCAGGATGCATTTCTGGATTTTAAGAGGTGATGACACATCCTATGTGAAGATGAGTTCACTGCTCTAGGCTGGGCTGCTTCTGGCCAACACTTACATGGGTGGCGGGTGGTTTATTTTTTTTGTCTTCTTCATTTTACTGCTACATCTTCTATATTAGCTCGCTAGGACCACCCTTACAAAGTGCCATTGACCAGGTGGCTAACTAACAATTATTTTCTCGCAGTTCTGGAGGCTAGAAGTTCCAGATCAAGGTGTTGGCAGGGTTGGTTTCTAGAGGCCTCGCTCCTTGGCGTATAGACGATGTTCTTCTCCCTGTGTCGCCATGTGGTCTGTGTCCTCATTTCCTCTTGTTATTAGGACATCCGTTGTATTGGATTCGGGCCCACCCTAATGAACTTATTTTAATTTAATTACTTCTTGAAAGACCATATCTTCAACTACAGCCACATTCTGAGAGATACTGGAGTTACGACTCCTCCACAGGAATTTTTTGGGGACACAATTCAGCCCATCACACCTTCCTTCCCATCCAAGTTACCTCATGGTGAAAGGTCAGCCCATCGACTGTACCGGTCGCTCGCTTCTTCCATATGGTCACTCACGGCAGGTGGCCTCTGGGCTTTTATGGGAGGGGTCGAGAACGTTATTTTCTGAGGGCTGTTTTCCTGTACATGGCTGTCTTTGCCTGGGCAAGGAGTGTTCCTCCACGCATTCCGACTCGGTCAGATCAGAAAGCAGCAAATCCAGGGGATTATTTTTTTTACTGCATGTAGAATTCCTTGCATAGCAGAGAGTTCAGGAAGGAAGGCCCTGATTGGGGACAGAGGTCAGGGCCACAGAGTTCAGGGTTTCTTGAGAAAGGGTCAGGCTCTCTTCTGATAATCCCAAGTTTGCTTGATTAGCTTCTGAATTAATGTATCTAAAATGAACTCTGTCATGACCAGCAATCTAATTCGACGCTTAAGCTTTATTTTCTCCTACCCTTGAAGTCTCAGTCACTAAGAGAATTTGCAAAGGAGCAGAAGCAGGATTGGTAAGAGCGAGGGCTCTGTTTCTCTCACTGTCCGGGACAGCTGGCCACTGGGTCCAGCCTGCTCCCCCGGGAGGCACAAGCGAGGCACAGAGGGCCACCCTGCCCGGCAGGAAGCTGGGTCTGGGCTAGTGTTCCCGGGTCCTTCCTACTGCCCTCCTGAGGGAAATGGGGAGAGAGAGCCGTGATGCCCATCTACAAATCTGGTAGAACCAAGCCAGAGGGGACCTGGCATCTTCTCTCCCACGTCTCTGGAGTCCTGTTCCCTGTTCCTGGCCAAATCTGCTGTCGCTTTTTATTGAAGTGAAAAAAAGTCACGATATGAAAATTCTCTAAAGCCACTTTGGAACACTTTCAAGAATAGCTTCAGGCAAAACAGAGGAAGGGATGTGACTGCACCCAGGGCTGGATCACCCACGGGGAGAACTGGTTCTAGAAAGAACTTGAATTTCACGCTACGGCTTCACACACAGAGGAAAAAGGGACTGGGAGGCATTGGGATGGAGGGATAGAGGCCTGGTGCTTGTCCAGGATGTCCCCCTCTGTCCCGTGACAGGCTTTTAGGGAATCTTAATAAAATGGTCGGGAGCAGTCTGGCAACCTGCCAACGCTCCTTGTACCCGAGACAAAAATGTTGGTCTGACGAAATTGTTTAGGTAATTTCCTAGCGCATTTACCAGTTCACAGACCCAAAACGCCCAAGTAAATTGACCTCTGAAAGAAAATAAAGCTATTAAAAAGTCGTCCGATTATCTTATTACGACAAGTGCTGAAGTAGATGCACTTTGTAATCTTAACTGTCGGCATCGGTGAAACACTTCTGTGCCAGAAGGCCTAAGAGGTACCGTTTTAGAGTGATTTTTGTACTGGTGTTCACTTTCCTCTTTTCTAAATGTGGCTGGGGTGGTCAATTCTAGACAAGGAACAGAAGAAGGGGGAAAAAAAGGAAAAAAGAGACACTTTCCCACCAGTGCTCACCCGAGGTCTAGAAAATGGTTAAAATGGCCCTGTAGAGCTGGTAACTACCGGTTGGGGGAGGTCTGGGGAGCACTGGCAAGGGCTGGAGGGGCCCAGTTTTAGTGCGAAGAGGCCCTGGGGTGAAGCGCCACCCCTCCCATCCTGGGATCCTAGCTGAGAAGAACAGAATGTGTGCGCTGGCTGCACCTGCCTGGCCGAGGCTGTGGGAGGGGAGAGAAACCACGAGGCGATGAGGAGGCCAATCGCTGTGTTCTCTAAGATAACACTCTCTTCCGTAGAGGAAAATTCTCTGGAGCAGAGGCAGCTGGAAGAGAATCCCAGCTGGATCTTACCAGGGCTGCCGATTTCTGAGCACCCTCTGGGGTGCAGAGACCTCTGAGTGAAACAATGTGACCAGGCTTCCCTTCGCTGTTGGTATACATTCCCCAGTCCTCCCAACCCCTCCTTCTCGCTCTTTCTCAAAAGTCCCAGAGGCCCCCGGGCCTTTGCACATGCTATTTCTCTGGCTTTAAGGCAATTATTCTTCAGGATCTCATGCAGCCTTCACCCCCTCAGGAAAGCCTTGACCGAGGCTGGGGCGGGTCTCCTTTTAAGTGTTCTGATGCCAGGTTGTAACCTCAGCCTCTAAGAAATCAAGAACCTCCTTCCATGTTGCCAGGTGTTCACTTCTGGTCCCTGAGAGAAGGGAGACCCTTGCTGTCTGCAAGCCTGGGGCTAAGGGTTCTGCTGTGCACGGCCCTGGCACCCGGGGCTGCGCAGTGACTGTTCGTGGATGACTGAACGTCGCTTTGCTCAGCTGCGACCCCACGCCCGGCACCGCGTATTCCTAATCTCGTGTGACGTGCACAAGAACCGTGTGAGGAAGGTATCGGGTACATTTCTAGATGAGGACTTGGTGGCTTGGCAGGTTCCACAGCTAGACTGAGGTCGCACGGCTACGAAGTGGCAGTAATTCCCAGCTCTCACACGTAAGGTGCATGATGACCGCGGCACGGCTGGTTAGAAGTGCAGCTTTCCTCACACTGCTCCCGAGATGCCCATGTTGTCACAGCATTATTTTTTATTGTGGTAAAATATACATAGTACAAAATTTACCGTCTTAACCATTTTTAGGTACACAATTCTGTCTGTGGCATTAAGTATATTCACATCACCAGAACTTTTTCATCTTTTGAAACTGAAACTCTGTCCCCATTAAACACTACCTCCCCATGTCCCCCCCATGCCCCCCGCCCCCAGCCCCTGGCACTCATGTTCTATTGTCTGTTTCGAATTTGACTAGTCTAGAGACCTCCTATCCGTGGAATCATATAGTTTTTGTTCTTTTCGTGTCTGGCTTTTTTCGCTGTCACAGCATTTTAAACAAGGGCCCCTGGTAACCCTCATGTAGGAGTCTGGACCGCTCTGAGAAATTCCGTGCCAGAGGGCTGAGGGATGGATGGGGTGGGGTGGGGCTCAAAAAGTGCGTAAATGAGGTGTATGTGGGGTGATCGCGACCAGGAGCCCGGTATGGCAGGCTGAGTCAAGGGCATGACTAGGGTGGCTGTCAGTCCAGGCCTAAGAGCTCAAGGTGGAAGGACAGTGAAGGGACAGTTGTGTGGGCTGGCCAGTTCAAGGAGGGTCCGTGAGCCAGGGTGAGGGGCTGACAAGGGAAGGCCAGGGCAGAGAAGGAGCTGGGGTGGCTGGGATGGGGTATGTGTATATGTAGTGGGGGGAGCACAGAAGGTGAGAGAAATCAGAGTGGGCGGTGGGCGAGAGCCACATGCGTCGGCGTAAGCGGAGGCTCCGGTGAGGAGCCGGCAGATGGTGGGCAGTCGGAGCGGGCAGCAGGGTCGGAAGACGTGGGAAAGCGGGCGGCGCACGGGAGAAGGATTTGATTCGGAGCCAGCCCTTCGCCTCATCCAGGAGGTTGCATGTACTTGCCCCTGAGGGGACGCCAGGTCATGGGCACAGTGGCTCTGAGGGAGCTGTCTGGGGTCAGGTGGGGACCGGGAGTGGCAGGAAGGGCAGCTCCCCGACCCCCGCCCCAGGGAGCAAGGTCGGATGGGCCTTGCTCTACCTTCTCCCACCCGCGTCCTCTCTCCCTTTTGAAATTCAGCTCTTCTTTCTTCTCTCAATCCCCCTTTTCCTCTTAATTTCTCCTTCTCCTAACCGCGCCTGCATGGAGCTGAGGTGGCAAGGAGTGCGCCTGTGCACGTGCGTGGCGCGGTTGCCCCCGAACCCCCGCTTGCCTGTACCCCGCAGCAGGCCCCGTACGGCCTGCTGGGCCTCCTATTGGCTGCCTGACCCTGGGCGGGTCTCCGACCGTCTTGGTTCCTCATTTTCCCCATTTATAACATTTACAGTAATAGCACCAGCCGCAGAGAGTCTGTCGTAATGGTTAAATGAGAGAACCACACAAAGGGCTTAGGACAGGGTTTGGCGCAGAGCAAGCAGACGGCAAGTACCCACTGTAACTCACGGGGGTGTGATTTGCAACGACTTTTTTTTTTTTTTTTTAAATAGGAATGCAATTAGAGGCCAGAACACAATAGGTGAATGCCCCAGCCACACAGTGCGCGACGAGGGGTCATCGTGCCAGCTCGAGCCCAGGCTGCACGAACCCTCTGCTGGATTTCAGGCTTGTCTTGCGGGGGACCGCGGCAGGTTCTGGAGGGCCAGTTGCCTGACGGATGGAGGGTTTTTCTGGCAGATAAACCAGGCTCAGCCGTTGGAGGCGGAGGATGGTTCCAACGTGCAGCCGGGTGTGGCCCTCCCCTGGGCCACCCCGTGTTCCACGCGGGAGTCCCGTGGAGACCAGGGGTCTCTGGGTGATTTCACGACAGTCCCTCAGTAAGATAGTGGGATTATGAAAATTTGCTTTGGTATTTGACAGCCAGAGGCAGAGAAAGAAATGAAAGGCCACCTGGACATGGAAGGTGGGGTGTCTTTGGTGGGTTGAGGACCCAGGAAATACGCTGTGGCTTTAGTTTTTCATGCACAGTCACAGCCGCATTGTGTCTGGAATGACACAGTACCCAGCAGAGTGGCGGTGCCCTCGCAGGAGGTACAGGGAAGAGATGCAGCCATGCCTGGTGGCAGGCAGCAATCTGGCACCTGAGGGAGGTGGCTGGTGTGGGGATCTTGGGGACCCTCAGTAAGCATCTCAGTAAGCAGTGGGGGTGTGGGTGGTGGCCATCAGTGGAAGGAGACACGAAATAGAAATCATGGCAGACCTTTCTGGGAGCAGATCGTGTCTGCTTGGGAAGACATGTGATGATTTCCAGGAGTAGTGTGTGTGTGTGCACATGCGCGTGTATGTGTTTAAGAGGGTAGGTTTTGGAGGAGGCTGGGACCCCATCTTGTTAGAGGCAAGAACAAGAGTCAGTGACATTCGCGTCATTACCGTGAAATGGCCCCAATCTTAAGCCCAGACTGGGTTGGCTCAGGCAGATGCAAGTTGCACATTGTATTACATTTGCAAGTTACATATTTATTGATAAAGGATAATGTTACCTCCTCTGACTTAAACTGAAGGTTTCCTCTCTGCCAGAAAGTTAGATGTAAGCTGGCTTTTTTAACTTTATGAGGTTCCTGATTTTTTCCCCCTGCGGATATGGAGCTAGATCTGCTCTCAGACTTCCGGCTTCCAGAACCATGAAATACCTTTCTGTAGTTTAAGCCACCGTCTATGGTATTTTTGTCATAGCAGCTTGAACTAAGACACCAGGGATGCTGCTAAACATCCTGCAATGCATAGGACAGCCTCCCACAATTAAGAATTATCCAGTGCAAAATGTTTCAAGGATTGCCGTTGAGAACTCTGCTCTAGGGTTGCTTGGACTGTGTTTGCAGAAAACGTTCCTGCAAAGACTGCCAGCCTCCCCAGGGAGCCAGGTACCAACACCTCTGTCCTTGTCCCCTCCGTGGCTGCAACAAGCTGAAGCTCTTGCCCAACAACAGTTCCTCCCAGTATTGGTGTTAATAAGGTCCTTCTCCCGTATTGGTGTTAATAAGACCCGAAGTCCTTTTAACTTGCAGTGGTTGTCCCCAGGTGGAGGAGGCATCTGGATTGGACAACAGGGTGGGTTAGGTCCGGACAGAGTGCTACAGGCCCAGCATCTGCTTTCATCTATTTATTCTATTGAAATTCACCAGCTGAGTAAGCATGGGATTACTGTAAACAATGTGGCTCTTTAGAAGTTTTGTTTATTCACTGAAAGAATAAAGAGATGAGAGAGGAGGGCTGGCGGGAGATGATGATCTGATGTAAAGGGTCATTCACAAAATTATTGACCTTGCCCACCTGGGATGGCCACCCATCGGGCCCTTTAATCAGCACTCAAGCCTCACTCTGTGGCTGCGTGACAAAGCATTTGGATGATTAGCTGCACTTTGTACTTCTCGATTTTTGTGGTTTTGGTGGCTAGGAACCCGAGTTATAGTTACAAGGGTTGTTCTGTAAGCCTTAAGATGCTTTTTCACGTCGTTTTTGGTTTTGGGTCTGACACCCATGGGTGGATGAGCTGTGTTTTCTGCTTTCCCCATGCTGTTCACTTTGTGCACTCCGGTGGTTTCGCATGTCACCATCTCTGTCCCTAACACAGCACCTGACGCACCCCTCAGCCATAGCTCTTATTATAGTCTGGTTATGTAAATGTCATCCCAATACAATGAATGTGACTCGTATAATTATCCTGCAATGGAGGAAGATTCTGGACGGCAGACACTGTGAGGTGTTTACTATCTCTGAGCCACCCGCACTGGTGCTGTGTGTGACTTGAGATCAGGCTTCAGAAAGTGTTTGCTGATCTGAACTGAACTGCAAGGAAGTGAACCATAAGCAACAGTTTTATGGGGAAAATGGCGAATTTGGGCCACCGAAGATGTGTGGAAAAAAGGCACTGTTGCATGGTATGCTGGGAACTGCTCGAGAGAGTGTCCTTCTCTCTTTTTCAAACCAATTACAGCTTCTAACATTCTTTCCTGGCATCAAAAGGCTTGAGTGTTTCAAGATGCATTTTTGGAATGCTGGACGAGCCACGGTGGAGACTAGAAGCATCGAGAACTCAAGGCGTTTATAGCATATGCTTCCTAATGAGATCGCTGCAAAAGTTTGATTGTAGAATATGTATTTTCTTTTAAAGAAATGCACCTACATTACTTGCAAGGTATACTATAAATGTATTGAACTAGGGTGCAAGGAATGACTGGCTTTTCATAACCACCAAGTAAACCAGGTCTTTTAAAAGAGACACGTGGGGACCATGAATACACAGATGATTCATAATGAACAGGTATGTTGTTTGTAAACAGTTTATTATCCCACATAGTTAAAGTGCTTCCTTATCTTAGTTATCCTGTTAATTTGCTTAGTAGCCTTTGTTTATATGATTACAAATTCTCAATCAGGGGAGTGTTTGAATTAAGAAGGTTTTATTTCATCCATCACTCTAACAAGTATTTATCGAATGCCTATTATGTTCCAGGCCCTGGGGATAGCAATGAACAAGACCGAGTCCTTGTGTTCTTGGAAGACTCTAGCGAGGCAAGGCATGAAGATGGTTGGCAGAAGAGGAGGGAATATGTTGAGTGTAGAGCTGATGGGAACTCCTGATGGTTTGGCCATGTGGGGGCAGGGGTGAGAAAGAAACCAAGAAAATGACTCCTATGCTTTTGGCCTGAAAGACTGGTTAAATGGCTTTGCCATATAGTGAGTTGGAGGAAATGGGGAGAAAGGATCTGGGAAAGAAAAATCAAAAATTTAGTTTTGGACATGTTAAGTTTAAGATTCTTAATAGACAGCCAAGGGCAGATGCCAAGTATATAGCTGGGTGTATATAATATATATATAGTATATAGTCTGGTGTTCAGGGTAGCAGTCTAGGCTGGAGATAGATATAAATCGGGGGCCGTATTAGTTTCTTAAGGTGGCTTAAAACAACAGAAATGCGTTGTCTCACAGATCTGGAGCACAGATGTCTGAAATCAAGGTGTCGGCAGAGCCGTGTTCCCTCCGAAGGTTCTAGGAAAGTTTTAAAATGAGAAGTTTCATGTCCTAGAAACCCCACCCTGCTCCAGTCTTCAGCAAACCAGTTGGTCACCTTATCAACAGAACAGGTCTGCAGGGGGAGTCAGATGCAGGGAGGCCAAGGGCTTCGTGGAGGGAAGATGAGGTAGCCTTCGATGGTGGCTTCTCTCTTCTTAGCGACACAAGGGGCAAGATCATGTCCCGAGAGCAAAGACAGGGAGAGAGGCTGGAGGAGAGGAGAGAAGGTGTGGAAGAGCCATCTTGGAAAGGGGAGAAGGGAACTTGTAAGAACTGAAGCAGCATTTCCCGCAGTGCTGGGTGGCCGTTGGAAAATCTGTGGTCACAAATTTAAAGTGACATCAGTCAGCCTGATGGTGGGGTGTACACTCCCTGCAAAAATCCGAACAGCTAACATTCCGTTATAACGAACTAAGACTCTGTGGCGTGGTCCCGGAATATGGAGGAAATGGATACGTCGTTAGAAACCCATTTCTGGTCTGCAGGGGCTTCCAGATGAAAACAGAGCGGAAGCCAATCTCCCGAGAGTAAATTAACGACACCTGCACCTTGACCTTCGCTTTCGTCCTTTAGGGGCTGTTCGCAATTACAACGCAGACCCGGTCGCGTTGTCCAAACCTCTTGTGACCACATCACTCTTCTGGTCATCTGCAGAAGCACCTCGATAACTTATCCCCAACGCTTGTTTGCAAGTAGCAATTACAATAATTTGCACAGGCAACAACTTAACACTAATGGAAATAAAAAGTCGTTGCCAGGCATGGTTCTTGATTTTCATGTTAGAGGAGTTCGGCTCAGTTGCCAAGTTTTACTTATTCTGCCCATTCTCTTGGCAGCTATTAGATAACAGATATTTAATCGAAGTGATTCAGAAGAGCGAAATGTGGGTTTGGAGTTAGAAGACCTGGATTCAAGTTATCTACCTACCTTTTATTGGTCAGGGGACCTTACCAAGCTTATCTAACCTATAAACCTTAGCTTCGTCATAAAAATGTGTGAAAACCACCTATACTGGCTGCTTTGGGGGTGTCAAGACTTCATAAAATCTGTACACGAAAGTGTCGTGTGTCATACGACTGTGGACTGTAAGTGAGATTATTTTAGGCACGGTTCTGTGAATCTCTCCCGAAGTTTCCAGTCTTGCAGCTGTAATAAGTAGGACATAGAAAACTGCTGAGCCACTGGGTGTGGCAGCCGAGCTTTCAGTAACTGTCAGGGATGAGAAGGGTTCGGGCGCTGGACTAGAGACCAGAACTGAAATGGCGTGGAGGGCAGGGGTGGTAGCAGGGAGGCACGGGACGGTGGCAGGACCCAGGAGCCGGGGCTGTGCTGAGAGAGAGAGAGTTCTGAATGTAAGATCCTGAAAGGCCAGTAGTTCCAGGCTTTGGCAAGCCCTGGGCTTCTGTCTTAAAATGGGACTACCGAAATAATGTCCGGGCACTTCGTTTTAGAATGCACGAGGTGAAGAGGCCATTTGAGAAAGACTTCTATTTAGAAGTTTAACTGTCTATCACTTAAAGGTTTCACCTTCGCCTGTTCAGGAAATTCTACTCTATAAAGTGACTCATTCATTCCCTAAGGGTTCGGCAGAGCCAAGGCCGACCACAGAGACATCAATTCCTGGAAGATTGTTCCCGTTTTGTTGTGGGCTAGAACTTGGAGGTAATATTTTTAAATTCTCAATTATGGAGAACTCAGAATACTTTTTTAGAACTGAGTTCTAAAATCCTTAGGTGGTGTCCTTCTCTTACGATTGAGTACGACAAGTGAAAATGTTTTATAATCTCTAGATTCATTACTCTTAATATACTTAAAAAGGCAGCTTGGCGTCCGGTGCTGCCACCATGTAGACGCCTCATGGGTCTGTTTTCCAAACCTCAGGGCTTGGCCTCCTGCTTCTTTCTCACTATCCACTAAAGAAAGGTCACCCCCTTTCATCGTTTGAAAAAGATATCACGGAAACCAAATTCTTACCAACTATTTTCTACAACTCAAAACTCTTTAAAGTTAAAAGTGAAAGTCACCCCCACTGCCCCCCGGAGTAACCCCCGCTTGGCTTGGCCTGGTGTGCACACGAAACCTCTCCCCGGCTGGCGTCTGTGGATCAGGCCTCCAGTTCCAGCTTCCAGTGCCCTCATCCCGTCTTTCTACCGAACATTGTCATGAATGTCTCTCATTTCAGACAAGGCAAGTCTTCAGATGTGTTGGCAGTGCCCACTTCTATCGCCACTGAGGACGCGACCTGTGAGAGAGATTTCCTGTGTGTAGCCTCGGGAAATATATTTGACCCCTGCGTGCCTCAGTTTCCTCATTTGTCACATGCGGGGCTTAGGACACCGGGATCCATCAAGAACTCATCTGTTCTGACCCATCTATGCGTCCAGCTTCCTCTTCCCCACCTCGATGAAGATTTCTGGTTTCTTTTCCTGCTCTTGTCATTTTATCTTTTCTTTTTTTTCGCCCAGCAGAAGGGCTCGTGTAGAGGTGTGGAGGTCAGGAGAGCTGGGGTCACCTTTTGTCTGGCTAGTTGTGTGACTCTACCAATCTCTTGTCCCTTCGGGACCTTAGATTTCTCATCTGAGAAAGGAGAGACCAGGCCGATTTGATCTCCAGGAGATATTTTGGTCTGACACCCCACGATTTTCACAGCTCCTTCCTGTGCAGGGGTGGGTGACCTCTCTGCTCCTGAGGGAACGGTCAGGTCAGGAGAGGCACACGGTGGCGATAGCAGGTCTTGGGCAGGGGGCAGACTGGGGAAGCTGGACTTTCCTCCGGAGCGCCTGAGTCAGTTCCTTGTGGTCTGCTTTTATTTTTCTTCATTTGAAGTGTTATGAAACCCCACAGCTGTGCCCGCGCCCACTTCCGACTCCGAGGACATTCGCGGTGCGTTCCGACCCCGCTCCGACGCTGGCCGGCGCGTTTTGGCGATCGTCTCCCTCACCCGTGAGCCTGGACACCCCTGCTCCTTGTCCTCGTGCGGGGTTTTGAGGGGATGGAATAACCAACCACGTGGCTCATCCTGGACCATCACGGTTTTAGCACCGAAGTCCCTCGTCCCAGGAGACCCTCGGTCCCCTCCACTCGTTTCGATGTTCCATATCCGCGCCCGGCTGACTTCCTTAGTGGGGACGGGCTGTGGTTAAAGGAGCCCGCAGGGCAGTGAGCCTCAGAGTAGCCGAGGGGGCTTGACAGAGGTAGATTCCGGGGTCCCAGCCTGGAGAGTCTGATTTGGCAGACCTGGCCTGGGGACTAGGCATTCACAGGAGGCCCCCCACCCCCAACCGAGTCTGGGGCAGGTGGTTCAGGTTTCACACCTTGAGAGACTGCAGGTTGTGCTTGGGGTGACGGTGGAGAGAGAGCCAGCTTGCAACGCAGGCGGGCGGGAGAAGCCAGGCAGGCAACTCGGGGACTCTGACACGTGACAGAAAGAAGCGAGAGCTGTGGCGTGAGCAGCATCGGTACCGGCCGGCTTGTCCTCCTCCCAGCCTCCGAAGTCATTCTGTGCTCGCAGAGCTCGGCTTTGCTCATGACAAGGCTCGTGAGAAGGGAGCCCGCAGGGAGGGGTGACCTTGCCCTGCAGCTTACATCCGACTCCTCTGTCTCGGAACCACCCCTGCGACCTCTGCTGCACAGAGTGACCCCTCTGGTGAGGGGACCAAGGGCGACGGCCTCTCAGGCCCATTGCAGCTCTGACCTGCAGGCTCGGGGCGGTGAGGGAGCAGCCCCGCTCCTCATCTTGGTAGACAACTGTCGTTTCTGTCGCTTACAAGCGAAGCCTATTTCTAAGGCGAATCGATGAACTAGAGTCCTTAAGGACGCTTAGTTATAAGGGGCGATTTGAACAGGACCTGGAGGTGGCCTGTGTTAGTCACTGGGCTCGGCTGCCAGAGGACAAAGTGACGGAGGTGTCCCTCAGAGGGGAAATCAGTGGAAAGATGGCTCCACAGGCCTTCAGGTGAGGCGGGCAGCAGTTGAGGGACTCGAAGTTGGCAGGCTCCTGGGATGACACGCCACCACTGAGGGAGACCAGCTTCCACGGCAGCTGGAGCTGTGGGGCCACGCATCACAGCTGGCCAGGGAGCGTCCATCGGGGTCCTCCAGCTGGTCTTTGAGCCTGGCCACGGGGGCTCAGTCCATTCGGGCCACTGTGACAGACCACCACAGACCAGGTGGCTTAGAAGCAACAGGATGTTGTTCCTCATAGTTCTGGAAGCTGGAAGTGTGAGGCTGGGGTGCCAGCATGGCCGGCTTCCGGTCAGAGTTCTCTTCCAGGTTGCAGACTGCCGACCTCTCTGTGCTCACACGGCAGAAAGAGGACAGGGGATTCTCTGGGGTCCCTTATGTAAGGACACTGAGCCCATCATGAGATTTCCACCCTCATGACGTAATTATCTCACGAAGGCTCCACCTCCTAATATCATTGCATTGGGGGTTAGGATTTCAACCGATGGACTTTTTTTGGGGAGGAGACATCAACTTTCAGTCCATCACAGGGCCCTTCCGGGGACTGGCGCCCTGAGCACCCCCAGTAGTGCGGTGTGGCGGCTGGGAGCTACCTGCCTGGGTTGAAGCCCTGTCTCAGTCATTTATCAGCTGGATGACCTTGGGCAAGTCATTAACCTCTCTGACCCTCAGTTTTTCTACTTATAAAATGGAATAATGATGTTCCCTGTGTCGTCAGGAGAATCGAATGAGGTAAGCACGTAAACTGCTTAGCTCGGTCCCTGACTTGTAATCGGTTTTAACCATTATTATTATTATTATTATTAATTATTATTATTATTATTACCAGAGACAGAAAATGGCAAAGGCCAGGGATGAGGTCTGTATTAATTTGCTCGGGCCGCCATAACAAAATACCGTGGACTGGGTGGCTTCAACGACAGCAAATTATTTTCTCACAGTTGTGGAGGCCAGAAGTCCAAGATCAAGGTGTTGGCAGGCTGGCTTCGTCTGAGGCCTCTCTGCATGGTTTGCAGATGGCGGCCTTCTCGCTCTGCCCTCACGTGGCCTTTCTCTGTGTGCATGCGTCCCTAGTGTCTCTCTGGGTGTCCAGCTTTCCTCTTCTAGCCACATTGGATTAGGGCCCACCTCAGTGACTTCATCTTTGAAAAGGCCCTATCTTTAAATACGTCACATTCCGAAGTGATGGTGGTTAGGGCTTCAACACATGAATTCAAGAGAGAGACACGATTCAGTCCACAACTGGGGCCAACCTCAGGGCCAGGATCTCTGAGGATCAGACAGAAAAGGCCTTTCTTAGGGAGCCAGAAACAAAAGTGGGGTCCAAGAATGTCTGGAGGAGAGTGGGCCATGCTGTGGCTGTCCAGGTGGCCTGTCCCATCGGACCTGGCCACGGAGCCGAGCGTGGTGCGTTTAGTTTTACGGTCGATGGCTGGGTTTGCCTCGGCCCCACCTGGCAGGTGTGGGTGAGATCCGCTCCACGGGTAGAGTGAGGAGGTGAGCGTGAGAACTCCCGGAGGGGAAAAGCAGATGGTGGCTCCAGAAGAGTCATGAAGGTCACGTTTCTGAGGACTGGGGGGAACAAAACAGAAGGCAGGGTTTTGAGGCCGCACCAGACCGACCCCTGGCCTGGCCCTTTAAGCTTCACGAGACTCTTGTTCCCTTCAGCGGGTCAGGACACCCTTTCAAGGGGGCCGACGTGACAAGTGTTCCCTGTAGGTTTCAGGCCATCTGGGGCCTTCTGGTGGCTCCTGTGGTTGCATTTCCTTATGAAATGCAAATCTGAGCCTTCAGCAGAGAACCAGGTGGCCAGGGCATGTGTCCTCCACTTCTCGGAGCCTTTGAAGGACAGGGCGCGAGCTGGGCAGGGGGCGGGCATTTCAGTTCACTCTCAATCCCAGGACGAGCGTGTGAAGGTCCCTGGTCAAGGCCCTTCAGTTGCTTTCTCCACGCCCTCCCCGCCTTCTCCTCCACGAGGATCCCCCTGAGCTTCTTTGTGGACCTGCCCATTGTCCCCACGGGTCTGTCCCTGTAGCCCCTGACAGCCTGGGTCCCTGGACTTGACATTTGCTCCGGCTAAAGGAGGGGTCCCAAGTTGGCATGTGGGAAGAATGTTGCCGGAGTGAGGGTCAGCCGTTCCGATGGTCACCGCGGAACCTTCCAGGTCCTTTGCCTTCGTCTCAAGGCCGTCTCGGTTTCAGCTTCTTATTCACATCTCGTGTCGTTACTGAAATGGTTTGGCGTTTGATGGCCTCTGTGTTCACGGCCACCCTGTGCCGAGGGTCGAAGATGGTATTCTTTTTAAGCTCATGGCAGCCTCAGAATTAACTTAGAGCTTCCGGCTGTGCACATGGCAGAGCGTGTCTACACTCGGTCCTCTTATTGAGATGTGTTCTTGGAGCAGAGCCCCCCTAAATCCAGACCTATGATTCGAACTATGCCTCCAAAGTGTCCTCAAGTCACCACTCCCCTGGGTGACAACCCCCCGAAGCTCCTCAGCCCTGTAACCTTCTCGAAAGGCTTGGCACCATGCCAAGTTGGGTCCTGCATTCAAATGCTGGCTCTGCCATGGATGAGCTGAGTCTCTCGGGATATTTCTGAGCTTCCGTCCCCTCATTTCTGAGTTGTCATGCGCCTAACACATATTACGTAGTCAAAAAATAATGGCTAATTCTTATTCTTGTTATTATCACTCATTCAACTTTCTCAACCCAAATGGTGTTGAGTATAGCGGTTTTCCCTAGAGTGAGGATAAGGTACAAGAAATTCTCCCGGGGCCACTGTGGCTATCAGGGAAGCTGGTCAGTGACCAGTTAGACAAGAGCAATAAAGACTTGCTCGAAGGCATTGCCCGATGAAAGATAAATCTGAACAGTGGGATAAAGCGGACACAGGTTTATGCACCTTAAGCACTCCTTATGACATGTCAAGGTGATGCCGTTTACCCTCTGGAGACGCAGTCCCTAGGTGTGGATGGGCCTGGACACGGGACACCCCTGGGACGTTGGACTTTGTTTTGGGTGGCCGAGGGGCGTAGGGTTTTCACATTCTTCTTGCAAAATTTGCTGTAACACCTTTTATGACCTCACATGTCCCAGTATGTGAGCCCCAGGAGAGCTCAACCTCGGGGTGCGGGGGTGGTCGAAGACACCTGCTGTCACCCACCTCCATCATCCCCCAGCATGGGAAGTACCAAATAGGAATATGGCAGGAACCGTGAAGGTCCTCATGCGGCGGTCACTGGGTGACTGCTCTGACCGTGCCTTCCTACCTTCCCCACCCCCCAAAATAGCAGCAGCTTGGAAGAAACTACAGGATCCAATTGGTCTGCCAATCCACTGACACGCAGAAGCACAGCGCCCTGTCTGCAGACAATGCGACGGGACAGGCCGGGTGGCATCGTGGGTGGGACTTCCTGCTCCAGAGCGGGGCTGCCTGCGTCCATTTCCAGTTCCCCCGCTTATAGGCTGTTGTTCCTTAGCCTCGGTTTTCCCCTTGCTAAAGCCACATACCTCATGGTATTGCTATAAGGACGAGCTTATAAAGGTGAAAAGCCGGGCAGGTGAGAAGTGCTCAGTTAATGTCGTCTGCTGCTGTTATTACTCTCTTCCAAGTGGGGTTGGTCATCTGCCCACAGGCTTCTCAAGAATATGTTGTCTGTGCCGTCCAGCCCGTGAAATTAATTTTTTTTTTTTTTTTTTTTTTGAGACTCGTGTCTCTGAGAGAATCTTGTTAATAAGCGACCATTCCAAGCAATCCAGCAGCTGTCCCGCCAGGCGCTGGCTGGGCGAGGGCCTAGGATGGGCCCAGGCTGAGTGTCTGTGGGTGGGGCAGGCCCCAGGACAGACAGCAGGCCGGGGACAGCCTTTCCCTGACTCGGCATTTTGCCCTGGGTCTGTGTTCTTCTTCAAACACATACGTTATTGGTTTTCTTTAAACTGAAGTCTTGCTCCCAGGATTGTTCTGAAGTTTTGGTGGAGAGGGGATGAGTTGAGACCTGTCCTTGGCACACGGAGGTGATACCACCGAGCCCCAGCTGGAAGGGTCAGCCCGCGATGACGACTCTTCTCGGAATCTTGAACGGAGTTCTCTATCAACCTCCCCCAGGACCGCCTTTTAAAAATGTGACGAGCTTTTGATATTTACTTAGGTCAGCAGATATTTACGGAGTGTCTGCTGCTGTGCCAGGTGCCCAGAATGAAAAGAGAGAAATGTCCCAGTCTGGTGGCTCTTGGACCTCCCTGCGGACAGTTCTCACCTCCTGCCTGGTGGAGAAGGACGAGGAGCATGTTTCGGGCAGGGACGCAGCAAGGGCAGAGGCTCAGACATGTCGCAACGCGTGATACATACAGGAGTTGCACTGTGTGGCTAGAGTTGGAGTCTGCGTGGGTGAGCCTGATGGTGAGACCAGGGGGTCCTTATCTTTGGGGAGCGGGAGCCATCGGAGGTATTCACACAGGGAACTGACATGAGCTGACTTTTGTCTTTTATCATAGTCATAATAGCAACATCATCACAAGGATCAGCATTGAGCACTTTCTTTATGCGAGTGCTCGAACCGGAGTTATCTCATTTAATCTCATTTGACAGTTGAGGCTGGGAGAGTCCACAAAGCCCAATCACGTAGCAGCAGAGCTGGGACAAACCCATGTCCACTCACCCCCAAAGCCTGTGCTATGATCTGCTGAACCTCAGTCTCCTCATCTATGAAACCTACCTCAAAGGGTTGCTTTAGTAAATCGGGGAATACATTTAAAGTGCTTGGCACGTTGTCACCGCTATTTTCGTGTAGATTGCTGTTATGTTTTAGAGAACGCCCCCTGGCACGTCAGGTGTTGAGTGGCACCTTTAAGTCTGAAACCAGGTGGGCTGGCATGAGTCAGCTGGACTTATAAAGCCGCCCCACCAGGGCAGGTGCTGCAAAGGCATCTGCTCGCACACCCTCCTCCCCGCCCCCCGTGGCTGCGGTGGCTGACTCTGTCGCTGGGGCTTCTCCACCTTAGGCCAAGGCAACCCCGTTCCCACCTGGCATTGTTCCAGGATGCTTCTCTGAGGCTGCCTCCTGTGCTCTCTGGTTTCGGTTTTGGTGGCAGAATGGAGGATGAACGGGAGGGACAAAAAGACCAGGAGGCTGTTGGAAATCTCCAGGACAGACAGATCAAGGCTGGGAGAACGCCGGCCACGGGAATGAAGACAGAAGACAGTTTTAAGAAATATTTTGAATTTAGAACTGATAGGATGTAACAAGCTAACTCCATGAGGAGAAGAGAGATGGAGACGTGAAAAATAAATGATATTTCTAACTCGAATGACCTCATGGTCCTATCTTGTTTAAATTTTGTCTCCCCCACTAGAGTTTCAACTCTACAAGGGCAGCCCCGCACATAAAAGGTGCCGACAGGTGTTTGTTGACCTAAGGAACAGGTAGATGATGAAGGCGTGCACAGAGGGCCAGGAGAACACTGATATTTATGGAGACTTGAGAACAAGGGACGGGAAGGTAGTGTCAGTGACCAAGAAAGGAGGGACGTTCTGGTTGGGGGTGCTCTTGGACAGGGAACAGCAAACCTGTCCAGTGGTGTGAGGCTGACGAGAGCATTATTTTCCTCAGAGTCAGGGTGTTCGGCAGCAAACCTCTGGTCAATGTCGCTGAGGTCTTCTTGGCCTTCGCCCAGCTCCAAGCGTCACATTCTCAAAGGACCAAGTTCAAAGGCAGAAAACAGGGAGCGCGTGGGGCAGACATCCTCACACGTCTCCCTCTTGTTGGTGAGGGGTGAGGTAGTGGTGGAGGGATTGTCCTCAGAAGACCACACCAGTCTTCACCTCTATCCCGCTGGTCAGAAGGGACACATGCCTTCCCCTGGACCAGGCCCGTGTCCATTTTTCTGAAATAAAAGAATCTCTTTCTCGTCCTGGAACAATGTCGGAATTCTGCCAGCTAAGGAGAAGGGGAATGGTTTTTGAGTAAGCAATGAACAGTTGCACATGTCACAAGGAAGAGTTTTGTTTTCTTTTTTCTTTTTTCCCTCTGGTGGGTGAATTGATACAGGGAGGTCAAATGGGATGGGTCTTGAGAAGTGGCTGCTGGATTTGACACTTAGAGACTATCTGTGGCCCTGGGGAGGGCAGTTCTTATAAAGTGGCTGGGCAGGAGCCTTAAGAATTACAGGAAGAAGCTCAAGAGACGAAGGTAGACTATGAGGCAGTTTGATGTTAAAGGTTAAGAGGAGAGATGAGACGATCTCTGGATACAGGAGTCGGACACAAGGAAGTCAGTATTTTCACTTCAGGGCTGACTGAAAGATGTTTCAGGCTAAGCGAGAGAAGCCAGCAGGAGAGAGAGGGCAAAGATTTTGAAGCAAAATGGGATAGAAGCTTCGAGGCGGGATCAAGTGCAAGAGGGGGTGGCTGTTACTGGTGGTTACAGGTGGGAGGCTTTTCTGAGGGGACTCTGTTGCCTTCTGAGACAGGAGGAAAGGGGGGGCAGGATGGTGAAGATGCCCCGCAGCCCAGCAGCGCCAAAGATCCCTCTCACTTCCTTTGTGTGACAATGGGTTCATTTAGAGATTGAATCCATGACCTTGACCTTCCCATCAACCTTCGTTTTTACCTTCTGAGGTAACAGACTAACAGAGCAGACCACGTTTGTGTGGTCATACGCTGGACAGTCCAAAGACAAAGCCAGATCCTTGGGTTTTCTTGTTCAGATGGCCCAGCCGCCCAGGACACGGCCAGGGGCGTGGCTATTGCATGAAGCCATCCCAAGGCTGCAGGCCACTTACCAGACAGCGCAGAGCTGCCAGACCTTGCAGTCGATGGGCAGCAGGGTGGAGAGGGGCAGAGCCCTGAGCTGGGCAGAGAGGACTTGGATTCCAGGTTCAGGTCTACCACTTACAAGCCTGTGACCCCGTCTGCAGAGGGCTGGGTGGTGGCGGCTCATCTCTTCCCTCCACTGCCCGCTGCCCGCAGTTATAAGATGTGCCGGCTCCTCAGAGGGTATTAGGAGGATGCCTCCTTGCCTTCTCTCCTCCCTTCAGTAACCCCGCTGCAAGGGAACAGTGTGCTCCTTCACCATTAGCCCGGGTCCCTCACTTCTGGCATCTTGACTCCTTTGTTTTGGAGAACGGTGGCATAGGGCCCAGCTAGTAGGAGTGGGAGCCAAACCTTTCTCTATTTATTCAGATCGTAGCTATGGATGCAGCAAAAAGCAAACAGAAGTTTGACTAGATATATGAGCTTGATAGTCCACATTTAAAGCTGGTGTCTACTGACGTAGGAGGCAGAAAACACAACATTATGTTAAAATGAATAATAGCCCCAACAGAAAAAGAATGTGTGCATTTTTAAGAAAAAGTTCTTAGCGGGAATGTCCTGACCATAAATTGGTAAGACTGACACTAGCTCTGTGTGTCTCCTCCTCAAAGCTCTTTACTGTCCGTCCACATCACGTGCCGTCTAGCAGGGTGCAAGTTCTGAAGGGGACACGTCTTCTCTTAAGTCACCCTCTTTCCCCAGCACGGGGGATAGGGCTTTGACCTAAGGAAGGCTCCGGGCTCGTCTCCTGGAATCGTCGGGGGGAGGTTGATGTTGGTAAGAATTGAGGAGGGTCATTTGGTCCCCTCCAAGCTGTCCTAGTCAGGTCAGTCCTGCCCATTGGCCGGGTGGCCTGGACCTCACGCGATGGCTCTGGGAATTCAGTGAGTCGAAGTGTTTAGCAGAGCGCCCTGATGGACTCAGTCACTCAGTCGAGACAGGATGCCTGTAGCTTGCCCGCATTGTGCCCGGTGGGAAGGAAGCCCCAGATGCATCTCCGCCCTTAGGAATCAGCGTCTAGCTGGAGAAAGAAGATGGACTCTGGGAGTCCATGGAGAACAAGTGAGGTCTCAGGGACCGGCCCTTCGCCGCAGCGCCCTGCTGGAGGCCCAGCAGCTGCTGGGTGGGGCCCGCTGTCAGCCTGCCGGGCCACTCACTCTCCTGGCAGGCGCAGCAGGGAGAGGAGAGAGTCTGGCGTTCATTGTGTGCTTGTTTCTAATTTCCTTCTGCTTTCGATCCTCTTCGGAGAGAACAATGTCCTGAACAAGGCCCTGGCTTCCTCCGCGGGCGCCCACCCAACTGCGGGGAGGTGGCGCCTGAGAGAGGACAATGCCCGGCAGATGGTGTTTGAGTCCTGTCCTCTGAGAATCGGGGGACAGTGGGATTTGGTGGCCCATTCGAATCCCGGCCTCTTTGCTGTTCCATCCCTGGGCCTTGGAGCGAGTTCCCTCCAATCTCATTTATGAGTATTATTTTCAAACTGTCCCTATTTGTCAAGGAAGGACAGTCCTTTCTGTACCACCAGAGTTCTTCTGCGGCTGGATGGGCGGAGGGGCCTCTAGAACCCGGGAGTCCCTGGAGACTCAGGAGCCATGAGGCCATTCCATGCCACTGCGCCCCCAGGAGGAGGGAGACAGGCTTGGGTCCCTGAGCACATCAACCAGGCTGCATCCAGCTCACCGGCCAGCACCTGGGAGGGCTCCTCTGCCGAGGGCCCCGGGATGGCAGTTCTCCAGCCAGTGCCTCGTGAGGCCAGCTGGGGCCAGAAGGCCCAGGACGGTGTCCAAAGACCGGGGTGGGGTTTCCTCATTCCTCTATGTCTTCACACTTGGCCTCTTCCTTGTGGATTTCAGTACATTTATCAGCCTTGTTTCTCTCTCGTCACCAGAAAGCAGAGAGAACTCCAAAGCGAGTGACCCGCGAAGGGGCCCGCGAGGGCTGAGGGGCTATTTGACTAGGATCGTCAAGTCTATAGGGTTTTATTGAGAAAGATGCTATGAGAATGGCAAGTGGGAATAAGAAGAGTTAGGGGTGACACAGCCCTGCCAGGGGCTGCTCTGGCAGGGTCTTTAAGATACGATGAGCCTGGAGCAGGGTAGCCCATGTTTAAGTCACTCAGGTGCCATCATCACAATTTCTGTCACATCTTATTTATTTAACAGTTCTCTTTAAATAAATTTATTTTAAAAACCTTACCTCCAATTAAAGACAGATATTTATGCCACCACCATAAATGAAACCTGACATTTTTCTAATATGCACTGAAGCAAGTTCATAACTGTTAAAATAAAAATATTCATCGTGCATCACTAAAATCTTGAACGCTACCCGGGGCTTTGTGTATATTCGTGGCATAGGTTTTTTACACACAAGGGCGTCTCCAGCGTGTCTGATGATGATGTTGGGGGTGAACTCGATGTCGGCAAGACATAAGAGGTAGCGTGATTTGTGCTGACTGCGACCCCACGGAAGATGCTCCAATGGGAGCACCCCTGCTGCTGGAGCGTGCTCCCCAGCTTCGTATCAGCATTTCCAACACGGGAGAATGACAGTGTCTCCTCCAGGGCTGGATGAAGGTGGACTTGAGTTCATATATTTATAAGGCACTTGGAACAGTGTCTAGTGCATGGTAGGCACACAACAAGTGTTAACTCCCACCAGAACTTGGGGGATTCTGGCTGAGGGCTCTCAGCTGCCCTGGGGGGATCCCCTTACCTGCCTGCTTGGAGACAGGACCAGGACAGACAAGGTCCCCAAGCTGCCTCCTGCTCGCCATAGACCTCCGTTGCTCTCTGACTCTTCCATTGGCACAGGTGTGGCCAGGTGGCACGGACACCATTTTCTCCATGATTATAGGCTTAGACTAAGATGGAGTCATGGCGTTAGTCATCATGAGACATCCTCGTTGGGACTGGTGGTCCTCTCTGTCTGCTGGAGGCTCCGGAATGGGCTCCCAGGGACGGACATTCGTGCGCATGTGCCGGGGGCTTGTCGGATCTGGGTCTGCTGCTCCATTTGAGTAGCCCTGGGTTATTTCTGGAATGGGTCTCACGGCTTGGAGGAAGAAAAGAGCTGTGGGAAGCAATCTCAGGTTCCTGGTGGGACTGGAAATTCTGCCTCAGGCCCTGGAATTTTGGCTTCCTGTTTGGCCTGGCACTTGTCCCCTCCCCTCCTCCCCCACTCCCCCCATATTTGTCTCTGACATATCCTCTCCCTCCCCCTTTCAGGATTCATTTCCTCATCTGTAAAATGAGGAGATTGCACTAGATAGTATCCAAGGCCCCTTTAACCTTGAGAAACCATGATTCGCCTCCAAGCCACCCCCTCAGGCCTCTTGATTGACAGGAGAAGAAAGGTAGGAAGGAAAAGAGAAGCAGGGAGAACTGTGCATCCGACAGTGCACAGGACAGGCCCCACGACGCGCGATGGTCCCTTCCAAAATGTCAACAGCGCCGAGGTTGAGAAAGCCAGCTTTAGGGGTGGAGAGACAGAGGGGAAGAAAAGATTTAAAAGGCAAATGCGTAATCAATGCCCTACGGATGATAAAGGGTCAGACGAATGGTAGCGTAAGGGAAAATTCAGGGAGCAAAGAAAATGCACAGGGAAAGTTATTTAAAAGGGCGAGAAGAAGCCTCTAGGATGGGGAAGGTTGATTTTGCAAAGTGATCAGAGCCGGCGTTAGAGTAAGCTGCTGGCCTGAGACCGTGAGCCAGTGTGGGGGCTTGTTATCCCCCCCACCCCGCCACCCCCACCTCCTTCCTGGTTCACTTTGGAAGATGTCTCCTCTCAAGGGCTTCCCCTACAGAATTTCAGCAGTGTGGTCAGTCGGCAATGGTGCCTACTGGTGCCACAAGGTGCCCTTGGGTTAACAGGCTGGTGGTCCAGAGACTGAGGTGGTCGTTATCACATGAGCATTACCACGTGAGCCGGTCATAGTCAGTTTCTCTATGAGACCTTTGCTCCTTGTTGAAATAACAAATCAGTTATCTCCAGCTCTGGAGGAAGAAACCGCAAAAGCAAGAGTCGAAGAAATTAACGAAGAGAGAACGTCTTCATGATCTTGGGGGTGCGCAAAAATTTCTGAAACAGAACACCAAAAGCACTAACCATAGAAGATAACACATAGACCCACCAGCATGGCTGAAATGAAGCAAGTGACAACACCAAGTGTCATTGTGTCTAAACCCGAAATACCCCCAAACCTCCATCGACAGATTAGAGAAATGAATTCTGGTAGATTTATACAATAGAGTACTATATACACGATAGATGGCACATTGTCCGATTCCATTAATATGAAGAGGAGGCAAAGCGAAAATAGGATGAGTCAAATCCTGATTGTATCTGCTGGGGGCGTGGACTGAGAAGGTAGACGAAGGAAGCTTTCGGGGTGCTAGAAATATTCTATATCTGGACTAAGGAGTGGTTACGTAAGTACATTTATACGAAAATGATTATCGAGCTGTGCACTTAAGAGGAGTGCATTTTATATACTTTACTGTGAATATGTTATATTTTGATTAAAAAATGAAAAGAAATGCAGATTTTCATGTTCAAGAGAAGTAATAATAACAATAATTTATTGAATATGTGCCAGGTGCTTTAGATAGATTATTTCACTTAATCCATCCAAGCCATCCTGTCACCCAGGTGTTACTCATTTTACAGATGGGGAAAATGAGGCTTAGGGAGGTGGACCAGCTCGTCTGAGCCCCACAGCTGGTAAGCGGGGGAGCCGGAACCGGATGCCTCAATTCGTGCTCTTACCATTTGCCTTGGCGTCTCAGAAGGATTTGCGATGCGGCATCGACGCTTTGTTTCGCCTGTTACGTCCCCCAAGCACAGAAGTCTTAGATGCCGTTTTCTTAAAGGGAACTTCATCACGGATCCTGATGCTCCAGGAACTCAAGTCCCTCTACCTTCTTAAAAATAATAAAAAACATAGAAGGGGGAACGCACCCCCTCTGCGCTCTCCGTCCGTGAATCTGTTCCAGTCGGGAGAAGAACTCGTGGTTTCCTACCCACGCTGTTCATCTCAACTCTTCTGTGTTGTAAATTCTCTGAGAATATTGAGTATCGAAAGCTGAACATTGAGAATATTGAGTGTTGGCTGTCGCAGTCAATATTGTGAGCCAAGTTCGAACTCCAGCTCTGTTCCTCTTAAGCCGTGAGGCTCTTGGGAAGTTGTTTAATTTCTCAAAACCTTTGTTTCCTTGTCTGTATACAGAGGACCGTGGTACTTACCCTACAGTTGCCATGTGAGGGTTCAGTGGGGTCAGACAGGAGAAGCGCCCAGCTCAGCATCAGAGGTACAGCAAGGGCTCAGGAAAGGCTAATGTCGAAATTCAAAGCTTTCACTCTGTTGATGCCCGATTCCTTCCAGGCCTCTGAAAGGCACGGCCTCTTTCGCTTCTAAACCATTCGACACACATTTCAAAACACAGTTAGGCTAATGATTTCTCCACAAAGCGGAGATAATAAAGGAAGAGCAGAATGTCAGCTTTAGCCAGGGAGCTGGGAGGTCACTCTCAACTGGACTGGCCTGCAGGAGGGTATTATGTATGTGTGGACCATTGAGAAGGGGGAGAATTTAGTCACAGAGGGAGCACTAGGAAGTCCATTCTAAGTTGAAGGTGGTGGTCCAGGTGTTACCTAGAAGGCAAAGCTGGACTCTCCTCCTCCTTTTTAATCCCCACTCCCCACTTCCACTCCTGACCTATGGAATTTGCTGTTTCCCCTTAAGAACTGGATCTCTGAAGGCGGGGCTTCTCCTCCCATGCGCTCTCAGTGGGCACCCGGGGCCTGGTGCATCCAGGGCCTGGCGCCCCCGGAGCTCTCGGGAGGGCCTGGCGCACTTAGGGTATGTATGGTTCGTGGCTCCACCTGGGGTGCGAACCCAGGACCTTCTGCATGTAAAGCAGACGTGCTAACCACCACACTATGGAGCCACACCCAAAGCTGGACTTTGGGAATGGCGAGCAGGCCATTTGATTGGCGCCTAAGGTTTATGTAGGAACTAGTGGAAGACGACGTCGGAAAGGAAGGTGGCTCCAGATGAGGCCCCACTAAGAAAGCTGGACTTTTCCTGTAGGAAAAAGAGTCTCTCAACATTCTTGAGCGGGGCAGGTGTAAGAGAAGCCTGGGGCGTGCAGAAGGGCCGTGCCACAAGGTCATGAGGCCAGGGAGGAGGGCAACTCGCAGACTCAGGTGGAGAGGAGCTGGAGGAGGGTGTAGGGAGATGGGGGAGGGAGGCAAAGGACTCCCGAAGTCTTGGAGCCGATTTCCTGAGTTTTGGAAGCAGGAAGAGGGAAGATGGGAGGAAGTTAGCTGGGAGGTGATAATGAAAGGGATTCCTACGAATGGCGAAGGCTAGAGGGGGCGCCTCTCCTTCCTTCCTGTCTCCTCACTTTCTCAGGGCTGCTGTTTGCATGTTCTCAAGAGCACATTATCCTCTTCGGGTCTCAGACGCGTCTGCGGGCATTCAAAGGACAGACACTGGCTTTCTACAAGTTTCTTTTCCAACCTAGCCACTCGGGAACTGAGCAGAGGGAGGCATGGCAAGACCAAAACAGATCCAGCAGCAGAATCCTTCCCAAATATACCCCTTCCCGAAAGGCAGGAGTTTGTTTAGATGCCTTACTAAGAGGAGGATTGGGGAGGGGGGACCCTTTTGAATAGCCTCCTGATTTTACGGAGAGATGCGAACAGTGTTTTGAATAAAAATCGCTTTGTTATTGTTGTTTTACAGGGCTGTAGCCGAGGCCAGGAAGAAAGCCACCCCCTCAGAAGGTTGTTTTTGTGACTGTTCTTTGGAGCATTGTTCTAAAAATGGGAAATTACATATTGCTGTGCCAAAGCAAACTAACACCTGCAGTTAATAGAATACCTTCCACGAGGTGGCTTTTAGAGCCCCAGCCAGTTCGGGACACAGGGCTGCTGCGGACGTTCCAGCTGGTGCATTTCTTCACTTCTACGGGGATCGGGCGTGGGGGTTACATTTGTAACCAGAGTGGGCTTCGGCAACGTGGGGCTAAGGTGACTTTTCTCTACTCATTCACTCAATAAACAACATCTATCAAGCATCTGTGTTGGGTCAGACTGGTGGTTTTCTCTACTCCCTTCTCTGACATTGTTAAAATCGCCAGGAGAGTTGACTGTAGGCAGATGGCTTTCTGGTCATTCTTTTTCAGTTTTCAGAGTCCGTGCGTGACTTCTGCCTCCAAACGATGAGGCACTAGAGAGAACCTCAGCACATTCCCTCCTTCCTCTCCTTTCTCCTTCTTTATTCCCTCCCTCTCTCTCTCCTTCTTTTTCTTTCTTCTTTATTAGCCCACGAAAATAAAAATGTTCTTTTTAACATGTTAGTCAGTTAGTCAGTTAGGCATATGATTTTTCAAAGCTTCTAGTCACTGGGGTACAGTCTGGAATTCTTGTTCCTTGGTGTTAGACATCAAAAGATATTTTTTTTTTTTTGGTTATCTGGTTAATATTTAACATTTATCAACATTGATATAATTGCAGACTAATCAGGTCTTGAAATTTATCATGCATGAAATGAATACATTTCAGATAGAGTTGTGATTTAAAAAGAACCCAGTTTCATAAGCCGATCTCATCTTTATTAGAAACAAGAAGGATAAAGGAGCAAGGAGAAACAATGAATTTCAAACTCTTTGAAATGTGTTGACTTTCGTGAGAAATTCCTGCCCATGAAGTACATTCTTCCAGTGGGTTGGGTTGGCTGGAATGTGATGGTAGATCTTCTTTGGGAGTCAAGGTTATCTCTTGGGGACCACTTAGTTGTTGATGTGGTCCCTCCTGGAAGAGGAGAGATCGAATAAAAAGGCTCCCTAGTCCTGTAACGTACTCTATCTACTGTCTGAGTTTTCACATTGGTTTCGACACTCCCACTAGCGGCTCCACAGGAGGACTCTGCTATGATGAGACCCACGATACAGCCTCATATTCGAGTGATGTATTTTCCTCTTGCTTACGTGGGGATTCTAATTTTTCTTTAATGAATGGCGGGAGAGCAAAGATTTGGATCATGGCTTCACGGGGCGCACGTTCTAGAGTGGGAAGTAGATACACCCACACGTGTCGCAGTGGGATAGATGCATGACAGAGCCCGCATCACGGGAGATGGGTGGTAGCAAGCCGCCGGTCCTCGGGGCATCAGAGGCAGTTTGAGGGAGAGAGCCCGAGAGCTGAATCTTGAAGGAATCTTCAGGTTGCCAGATTTACAAGATGAACATACAGGATGCCCAGTTAAATTTGAATTTTAGACATGTAATGAATCATTTTTTGTAGTACGATTATGTCCCATATATTGCATAGGTCGTGAAGGATGGAGTTGGGGTCTTTAGGTGACTGCGGGGAAGGGTAAGCACTTCAGTCAGTGGGAACTGGCCTGTGCAAAGGTGTGGAGGTGTGAACGGCATGGATTTATTGCCCGTTTCAAATATTAACACATGCTCTTCATAGTAATGCAGGTAAGTGTCACCTGAAGAAGGAGCTCTGCCTGCTAAGCTCTCCCTTTTTCCATCAGTCCCTCTTCTGCGGACCATGGACCTGGGCCTGGCCAACACGTGGATAAAAAATGGGGCCTGGGTTGTCTTAGACAGCACTGCCGGCGTCTGTGCCATGGCTTTGTGGCCTCAGAACCTGCTTGAGGGGATGAAATGAGAAGCATCCCATCTCTCAGTGGAGGCTGCACACTAACCAAGGCTCTGGACCAATAGCTGCAACCAAAAGCACGTTTATTAATGACAAATGCAAAGTCTAGTGGGCCAGACGAGCACATTCTCCCGCTATGGACGAGCCTCGTGAAGGTGGGGTGGCGAGCACGGACTCAGAACGAGGGGCTGTGGAACGGGCGTGGTGACCTTCCTCATCAATGGTTTCTCCATTGTGCCTTCTCCTTGATCGGGACCCATCTGTCTCCCTCGGGCTACTCCTGTCTCCCCGACCCCGCCCCCGGGCACATCTACCTTTCTGCTCATCCAGTGGGTGCAATACATAGGATTAGATTCTCACTTCCTGAATGACACCCACATTCTCGTCCTGCCCCCTCCCGCCTCCCTGATGACCTTGTGTGAGTGTGAGCTGTGGCTGAGGTCTCTTCTCCTCGTCGCAGACAAGCTCTTGGTTCATCCCCATAGATGGCTCTCCCCATCCACTTGCTGTCTGTGAATTCACCGCCCTAACTTGGAGGGCAAACTTGTCTCCGAGCCTTGTCCACTGCCGCCCCCCTAGCCTAGGAGCGGGAAACAGCAGGATCTGAGGCCAGAACGAGAGGCAGGGCCAGTCTCCGAGGGGGGCCTCTGGTGCTGGCGATAGAATCTGAACTTTATCCGCTGGTAGCAGGGGGAGGATTTGAAGCAAAATCATGAGCTTACTGTCTGATTTTTGGCAACCATGGGAAGAATACAGGCATCCCTCAGAGATATGGTGGGTTCGGTTCCAGACCACGGTAATAAAGCAAATATTGCAACAAAGGAAGTCTTAATTTTTTTTTTTGCCGGTGGAGGGTTTTGGCTTCAATCTGTGAAAAAACTTAATATCTGGGAAGTGCCATGATGTGAAGTGGAAGGTAGGCTTGTATCGTGGAAGAGGCCAAGGCTGACATCTTAGAGACCATTCAGAAGCGGAATAATGGCCTCCCAAAGATGTCCGTGTCCTAATCCCTAGAGCCCGTGACGATTTTAGGTGACATGGCAAAGGGAAATGGAAGTTGCAGATGGAATTAAGCTTGAGAATCAGCCGGGTGGGCCCAGTGTAGTCACAGGGGTCTTTATACATAGCAGAGAGGGGCCGAAGAGAGTCACAAAGAGAAAGGCAGAGGCTGCACATGAACTTCGAACATGGGGGAAGGGGCCGTGAGCCAAGGGATGAAGGTGGCCTCTAGAAACTGAAAAAGCCAGAAAACAGACTCTCCCCTAGGGCCTTGAGAACGGACGCGGTCTGCCGACACCTTGATTTTTAGCTCGGTGAAACCACTTTCTAACCTCCGACCTCCAGATCTGTAAGATAATAAATCTGTGGGTTTTGTTTTTTCAAGACATTAAGTTTGTGGCAATTCACTACAGCGGCCTGGGAAAGTAATTTAGAGGCTATTTGCAGTAATCCAGGCCATAGATGGTGAAGGCCTGGTATTGGCAATAAGGGTAGAAAGAAGGGGACAAGTTCAAGGTAAATTGAGAAGGAGACAGACTCAGAGACCTAGCGGACACATAGGGTCAGTGGGTCAGGAGATCCTTTCTCCTCCCCCATGCCCTGAGGCCTGCTCCTCATCTCATCTCCCCTGGAGTCCCCCTACCCTCACCTCCATCCTGTCCTAGGACTGAGGGGTACCCACTTCCGTTACCAGGACCATAGAAAGGGAATTCTAAAGGACATGGCTCCCAGTCACACAGGATGACGGGTGCTGCACGCACATTACTGCATCTCTTTCGAGTTAACGAGACTATGTGATAGGCTAGGAATCCATCCACTTGATGGGGGATAAAGATCTGAGTTCCAAACCCCTGGTTTATCCATTCGGACACTGGCGACCATGCATGCTTAGCGGCATCTATTTTCAGATTTTTTTTTTTTTCTGCACGTACTATAATTTTTTTAAGTTTTATAATTTTAGTTTGCTCATGGAACTATGTTGAGTGGCTAACTACTGATGACTCACCCTCACATTGTTCCCATGTGCCTGTTGTTAAGTTTAAGCGATGGGGAGAAATAGTCCCTAATTACACGTTTCGGAATGCATCGTTTGTGTGGCCCTATCATCATCAATCAAGGCTTTCTTTATCATCTATCTGAAGCCATTTCGAGTGGCATTCACCCCATGGTGAATTACTACCCACAAATGCCTTGGCATTCGCATACGGTATGCCTCGCATCAGCCATAAGCTAGACATCATTTTATCCACATCATCTTGATAAAGTTGACGAGGGCTGGTTTTGCTTCCTCTTCCTGCCTTTTGAGTCATTTATAGATCCTTCTGCCGGGCTAACCACGACAGGCTCACGCGTCGAGGGTGTAAAATGCAGCTTTCTTACTCATCAATCATATCAGGCTACGCGGTCAGGGCGAACCCTTGGATTTTGCAACGTGACAGCAGTGTTTGAGGAACCGCCCGCCTCCTTAGCTTTCTGCAAGGATAAATGTTTCCTTGGTTGCAGGCTGGGGGGGTAGTTTCCAAAGCAAATTTTCACCCAGATTCACGGTGTATTTGGCAATGTGATCAAGAAATATGATCTTTCCCCCAGGAATCCTCAGAGAGATGAATGCTAAAACCAATGGAATGCCAAAAATACATCTCTGATTTCTAATCTTTTTTTTTTTTTTGCCTCATGAGTTTTAAGTTTTCTCTTTACATAGTTAATTCGTGCCCAATACATCTCAAACGCAGGAAGCTTATATCCAAACACTGGCCTCCGTGTGTTTTAGAGTTTGGCCTAGTGAAGAGACTGATTATATAATTATATATTTATATGAGGTGGAGTTGACAAACGTTTCCTCTCCTTCTTCAAATGTAAAAACCTTTCTTAGCCTGAATTTGGCCCTCGGGCCACAGTTTGCAGACCGGCGCTATCACATGATTAAACACATGCAGACAGGAAAGACCCTCACGACATTCCTTCACTTTTCGAGTTTCCTGCTTTCTGGCGACATGCCTCACACCGATGCATGCTCGGTCGTCGCGACCAGTGTATCTCGCATTCTGGTATTTTAAAACGCGATGTACATTTCTCTGCGTCGACAGCCCCTGTGCTGCTGGATCACTTACCTCTCTAGGCCCTTCGAGGCAGACATTCGGCTGCACAATTCTCCTTCCTTTTATCCCCAGATACCTGCGTTGTATTTGCTCCAGGAAAATATTTCCCCAGCTGTGAATAGGTAATTAAAATTCTGAATCTTTCATGGCCTTGGATCCTTCTCCTTTTGATAATATTGGGCTCATCGGGCCAAGGAAATGTCAGTTAAAGACGACCTGGATGCAGAAGCAGCTGGGGCCCTTAGCAGCCAGGGCATGCGGGAGGTGCAGGAGGCAGGAGGCCCCCACCAAGGCCTCACCGTGGGCCAGGAATCTCTGGGAATTGCCTGTCCCCCTGACCCGCTCTGGAACTCTTATAATCTGGGGCCTTCCTCTGCCTCAGACAGTGAAGGGCGGGTGGCGCAGGCTTTACGATCCTGAGCCCATGTGTATATTTTGGGAGTGGGTGGACACCTCTCATCAGTTTCATTTCATTTATCGTCTTAGGGGCGATTCCTACATTTGGGATCCCCCTCTCTGTAGGGCAGGGGTTGGGGTTGGGGTCTGGAATCTGGGTTGTGGGAGAAATCCCTAAATGAGGAATTGTGAAAACGCCTGGTCAGCAAGTAAGCAATCAATAAAAATAATTATTAGGTTGTAGTTTCTGCTTCCAGACTTTAAAAATGGGCGGATGGAGGTCAAAGGTATGCTCTCCCCGTAGCCCCTTGGTCTTCGCTACCTTCTGGGCCAACCCCGGTTCTAGATTCTGTGGGACTTGACCTTCGAATTCTCTGGGAATGAAATAATTACTAATTCCGAAAAGGCTGACACATCGCTGGCAGAGCTAGACAGGCCGCAACTTTGTGCGACTGCCCTTGTTTTTAACTCAGATTATGAAATTCTGATTATGAAAAAACCTCACAAATCAAATGAAATCGACCATCTAAATGATAAAAGGTCCCTAGAAAGGAACTGCGTTTCGTTATCTGTCCCGCAGAGTGAGGCGGGCGGTGGCCCGCAGGGTTCAGAAACCCGAGGCCCGATCCGCACAACCCGCACGTCCGCTCCCAGACGCCGTGGTCGACACTGCCCCCTAGTGGCCGCGGCCGCGCCGGGCGCCGAGGGCGGGGAGGGCGCGCCTCGGCAGGACCACGTTGTTTCTTGGAAAAATCCAGCCCTGAAGAGGTTTCTCTCTCTCTCTTCGGCCGCCTCTTCCCGTTCCCTGGGCTGCTGACCTTTCTCTTCCTGTCTCCTCTCGGCACGTCCTCCACTTTCTTCAAGCTGCTGGGGAGGGCGTGGCCCCGCCGGGGACAGCGGGTGTTTGGGGGTTTTTATATAGACGTGCGACCCATCTTTATGACAAGTTCTACTCTATGAACGTTTTTCTCTAGGGTTTTATTTACTTGTTTGTTTTTAAACCAATCAACAATACTTTTGGAGCAGCTGATGCTGCGCGGCCGGTGCGCTGGGGTGGGCCGGGGCCGGAGGGGTGGGGTGGGGTGGGG
>NW_024356248.1:1574421-1681009 GCF_902729225.1 Pteropus medius
GGGCGTGGACCCAGCGGAGGAGGGAGCAGTGCGGGGGACGCTCTGCGTTTTGGATTTTGAGAGAAGAGCGCGGGGAAGATTTGAAGGATTTTAGATGGACACGAATGGGTGGCAGGGGAAGGGGGTTTTCACTCGATAAAACTCACTTTGAGCGTGTGCAGAGAATTACTGCTGTGGCCCTAGAGGGGGAGCTGGGAGCCAGTTTGCAGGCCCCTGGGAAGGTGCAGGTGACACTGGTCAGTGTGGCAGGGGTGCACGTGGAGAGAGTTCCCCGAGGGGCTCAGGAGGGAGACCGGCTTCACTGGACATGACGGTGCTGGAGAAGGAGGGGTCAGGATGCTCTTCAAGGAGCAGTGGAGACGGGAGACAGAATTTATTGAGATGGGAAACAGACAAGTAGAGTTGGCCATGTTGGGTGGATGGTAGGATATAGGGGAAGGAGGTCTAGGCTCTATTAGAGGCAGAGACCTAGAGCAAAGGCACTTTAAAAGGTTTTGAGTTTTCTCCCTGGGTTCAAGGGCAGGGCTCAGTGGGGCCTCAAGAAGGGAGCCTCTCCTTAAATCTTAGCTTGAGGGACTCCTGAGCTAAAGCTGGCCTGTCCAAGATACTCTTGCTCTCATCATTCCATGTGTTTTATTAAAGTTTAATCACAGTTTTATCTATCTGCTTGTCTGCGCGTTTATTTTGCGGGAGCTGATGATCTTCCCCGCTAGATTGAGGGCTCCCTACGAGCAGAGGCCACTGTTTGCTTCACTCTGCTATCCTTGGGGCTCAGTGGGGTTCAGGCCCAGAGCAAGTGCTTCATACGTGTTTGCTGGGTCATGAAATCTGCTGCCCGGTTCCCCAGAGTGCCCGCCACTACTCTGAACGCATCGAACATGCCAGTTGGTACCTAGGGATTCATTTCATTCCCAAAGGCTCCTTTGCCACAAGAAAAAAGGGATGTCTGCTTTTCTTTTTGTAGGAAAATTGACTGGACAGGGACTCAGAGAATGGGCGCGAGTTAGAGAGGGGCATTGGGCTTAGAGCCAGAGCATCGCCCAGTGGACGGCAGTAACCAGGTGCTGACCAGTCTGGCTGTGACCCCGCCCTCCAGCCTCTCCTGGGCAGAGATGTCCATAAGCAAGACTGACATGAATGGACGGCTGACTGGCAGGCCTCTGCGACTTGTCCGGAAATGGATGTTTTAACAGTGATAAAAGGTATAAAGGGTCTAGAAAATGCATAAGTAGAGTTTTTGTGTTTTGTTTTTGTTTTGCTGTTTCCATCTCCCTTTAGAAAATAGTTTGACAAATCATTTCATGGAGCAAATATGAACTGAGCAAAAAACTTAACCCGCTATCTTTGAGGCCTCTCCTTAGGGTCTGTCACTCTTCAAAGTCAACCCCAAGACCCTGAGTCCCTAAGCAAGGCATCAAGTCCATTCCTCCCTCCAGCTTATGGGAATCAGATTCCCATAAGAAAGTTTCTTAACTTTCTTATGGGAATCTGATTCCTTCCAGAGGGAAATGGCATCATCGTGTGCTGTGTGTGATATGAGGGACCCTGGTTCAGGGCCACCCAAACCTAACAGGTCCCTACTGTGCTGTCAAAATGCTGGCATTTATCTTTGGGAAGTGGAACTCTCTGGAAAGCTCCATCTTTGCTTGTAGGCATGTTTGGGTAGCAAAATCGCATGAAATATTTCTTTCTCCACCCAAGAAGAGGATCCCAAAGAGACTGGAAGAAACAAAACAGTTAAATTTCAACAGTATAAGAATGAGGATGGGGAGCTCAGCTTGGCTTCAGCCTGAGGTCAGCGCGACAGGATGTGGATGACACCACCACCCCCCACCACCCCACCACCACCCCCTGCTTTCTCCTGTAGGTCAAGTTTGAGCAGGGCCCTCTCTACTTTTCCAGGCCGGCATCTGCCTGTGGGAGGAAGTGTGTGCTGCAGGCCGCTCTTGCTGTCTGTGGTGAGCCAGACTTTGGAACGTGAGGCATGGGCCTGTCCCCAAGAGTTTGCACGGCCTCTGCCTTTCTTTTTGATGCTGCTAACCTTACCCTAGCAGTGGTGGACCTTCTTGATCTAACAGGTAAATAAAAAGGAGACACAGAAGCGAGATGCTTGAACTTTATGGAGGGGAGCCAGGCCGGGCTGGTGGGGAGGGGAGGGAGAGGAGGGAGCCTCTGGCGAGCGGCAGGGGCTTCGGCATTTGGAGGTCTTCAGCTTCCAGATCTAAGCACACTGTGGGCTCTTTATAATTTTTTCCTGAAACAAACAAACAAAAAAAATTAAAAAAAAAAACAAAAAAACCCTGCAAAACAATAGCGAACAAACCTCAAAGCTAAACAATACACAGAAACTTCAATATCAACTAAGAGATTCAGTTTCTCTAGGAGGAGCTCACATCGAAAGGGCTTTGATTATTTCTCAGAAGCCTCTTAGCAAGAAGTGAGATGACTGCATTTGCTTCCGTGGGGACATTTGCGTGGTGACTTTCCTTTCTGGATGAGAAAAGGGTCTGAAAAATGGGCCGACCACGCAGTTGAGCTGGACGGACTTGGGGAACCTGCCGCCCAGCGGCGTGAGGAGAGACGCCACGTACCATGAGCCTCATGATGCTGTCCTTCTTGTTCTCGGGGATCGAGTCTGCCAGCTTCTTCAGCCCGTTCGTTGCAACTTTCATGTCTGCATCGGGGCTGAAAACGTCAACCGCAGTCTCGAAACTCGAAGGTGTGCCCACGAAGAGGGTTTTAACGACATCGAGAAAGCTCGAGCAGATCTCTGCAGAAGCTGGAGCACAGAACAGAGAAAGCACGTGTGCCTAGGCCCTTTTCCAAGCTGGCCAGCCCCGTGGCTGGGCCTGCCCCAGATGCAAAGAGCCAGACCTGTCAGCAAGAGATAGCAGCCTTTTCATCGATAGGATAGACTGTGAAATCTGGTGTTTCGCCAAGCCGTTGGCTTGTGGGTGCTTTGTGGATACTTCCTGGGTTGCAGCCAGATTTTGGTGGCTTGCCTGAGCCTTCCTTGCGCTTCCTGGGTTGGGGTGGGGCAACATGCCACTTGTTCTTTCTGTTAGGGTTCTAAGCAGAGTACTGATAACAGAAGCAGCTGATCTGATTTTTGATGCAGTGTGGGGGCTGGTTAGTGATGGTCTGAGCCACTTGTCATGGGGGGCGCCTGGCAGAGTCAGGCTCTGGCAGGAAGCACCACTTGTACCAGCCAAGAAAGAGCCCTCGATCCCGGCTGGAAGAGGCGTGAGCACCGGGTCTGTGGCACACTCACCTGCAGACAGACATGCTTCTTGTGTCTATTCCTTGCCCTGCTGTGTTCCCTTCACCTGGAGCTCGCCCCAGGTTGTGTTCCTGCCCCCAGGAACACAGAGGTGTGTGTGTGTGTGTGTGTGTGTGTGTGTGGTGTGGGAGGAGTCATTTTCTACTTCCTGCGTGCCTCACCTTCCCAATGAGTCTCAAAGCCCCATCTTTGAATTCTCTGCCTCATTGTGCAAATTGGGCTTTTCTGCCTGGACTCCAGGCCCCACCCAAAGTGACCAGTCCAAGCGAAACTCTCTCCAGAACTTAGATTCCCTGCTTGGCAACTTACTGCATCATTGGGCCAGTTACTGTATCCTTCTGTAGCTGAGTTTTCTCATCTGTAAAACGGGGGATAGCATCCCCACTTCACAGGGTTGTGTAAGAATGAAAGAGAGAATATGTAATAGGGTTTCGGAACAGCGAGATAAGGGCTTTAACTAAACATTAGCCATCTCGTTGTTGTTAGATGCGCACACTCCAACACGCGAACGCATCCTGGATCCGCCTCTTCACAGAGTCCAGCCCTGCCTTACTGAGCAGTCCCATCTACACGCAGCACTGAGGTCTTCTAGTTAATGTACATTTCAGTCCTAAATGTTATTTCTCCTTTAAAACAAAGGTCCCTACACAAATAGTTGTTCCCACTTGCTCTCGGTTTGGGCTTTCTAACTCCCCCGTCACCCTCCAGGGTCGTAAAACTTATCTCTGTGGGTATTATGAAACTTTCAAAGTGAATTCATTAGAATTCGTTCAAAAAACTTTTGTTTGTTTATTAAAAGGAGTAGAAGAGGCTGATGCAGATTTAAAAATAGTTAGGAATTTAAAAAGTTCCCAAGAGATCAGTGGGCTTGTAGGGAGGTGTCATCCACCTTCCTCCTCTCTCTCTGTCCCTCTGTCTCTCTCTCTGTCTCTCTGTCTCTCTGTCTGTTTGTCTCTCCCTCACCCTGCTTCCCTCCTTCCCTCTTAGTGACATCTGCAACGGTTCAGAGACTCCTAATCCTTGTGCAGAGGACAAAAATGTTTAGAAAACCCCACTCTGGGTTGGCGGTTTCCCAAAAGGAAGATCCCTTTCTAGAATATTCCTCTCTGCCCAGAAAGGGAGAGCTTGCCTTGGGTTGCGTTTCTCTTGGAGACATGAGGTTCTGCAGTTGCTTCCAGCCCCTTTAGCTGCCAGAGTCGGGCGGAGACCCCAAACCTGGAGGCTTGGCACCTTGGGGTCTGTCTAAGACTGGGCTTTGGGAGCTGGTTATACGTCTTCTGTCGGCCGCTCACCGCAGACACGCGTTTACGTGGGTCCCCTCTATCCCTCCCTCCCATCTATTTCATCCCCTGGAATTCTGAGGGTGTCGGATATCGGAGATGGGTTTTTTTTTCAAGTTTCCCCACAGCCTCAGGGGTCTCCCGGCTTCCTGACCAGGCATCAGCATCTATACAGAGGGCACAAACAGCTGCCCCTCTCCTAAGCAAGAAGTGGGTGGCAGGGCGAGTCCCCGAGCCTGGCCTGGAGGAGGGGCACTCACCAGGGCTGCAGCAGAGAGCCAGGGTGACCAGGGCGAAGGCGATAGCCGGTTTCATGATGGCAGCAGGCTGGTGAGTTGAGTGAGGCTCTGGCCCTGGTGTGGTTTCGTGGTCTTGTGTGAGATGTGCCCATGAAGTGCCCATTGAGTGCCTTTTTATAGGATCCAGGCTATCCCCAGAGGGAGGGGGTGGGAAAGGTCGCCACTTACAGCACCACATTATTTACTTGGGCATCAGCTTGGTGGAAAAAGCAAATATTCTCTTTTCCCAGCCCAGTTTCTATTCCCACGGAAACTGAGCCCACACAATGGGCCACATGGGTGGGAGGGAGAGCCAGGTATGTGGACCTGAGTCAGAGGGCGTGGAGACCTGGCCACCTGTGCCACTCTGGGCCTGAACACTGGGGCCGTCCAGACCAGCAGAAACAACCGTAGAGCCCACCTGGATCCGTCACCTCAGGAGAAACTCAGGCCCATGGCCCGCCACATGGCAACGAGAGGACTAGGACTTGGGACCCCCGATACTCCATCGGGCTCCCTCCGCGGCCCCCCTCCAGGGAAGGCAGCTGGCCCTCCAGTCTTGAGAGTCGCATGAGCCAGGGCAGCACTGTGGTCAGACTCAGGGGAGACCCCGAATGGAGGCGCGTTGACCGCTAAAGGACTTCTCCAGAAGCCCAAGCCCCAGGCAGGCTGGGGAGTGTGCCTCTCCGGGCTGGGCCTGTTTCCGTCGAATCTGTCCGAGCCCCACCTCCCGGATGGCCTGGCCCGGGGCACCTGCGGCCATTATCTCGCTGACCCTCTTGACATTTCCTCTTGAGCGGTTTGCCCTCGCACATTCCCACGGCTCTCTCCTTTCCCATTTCCCTCGCTGAACTTCCTTCTTGTTCTTCAGATGTTTGTTCTTTACTGACTGCACTCACGCCCTCAGTGTTCCCGGCCTTGGCCCTGGCCTCCTTCTCACCACTTCCGGTGGCCGTTCCTTTTCTCTCAACGCCCGAGCCTGGAGCACAGGCCCGGCCTGGTCAGAGTGAAGTCCCGAGCTGCCTCCCGCCTCCCCGCCTGCCCTCTGCTGCCGTCCTGAGCAAGGCCATCTTTAGATCTTTCTAAAACCCACTGGTCATATCATTTGCCTTCTCGAAACCTGTTTAAAGCTTCCTTTGGCCGATGGGGTAAAATCCACCTGTGATTTACAGGACCCGCGTCTGCGGGCCTTGGCTGACCATGTGAGCCTCACTCCTCCGCTACCCCACACGGTGATCTCACCCTGCCTTCGTGTTTGTGGATTCGGGAACATTCCATGTTTTTCTTCACGCGTTTCTACTTGTCCTCAAGCGATGCCTTGTGCCTGGAAAACATCTCCTGCCTTATCTGCTTCTCCAAATCCTATTGGTACTTCCAGATTTCACCACGTGTTCATTCATTCATTCAACAGATCCCAAGCACCTATTATGTGCCAGGCACTGTGCTAGGAGTTGGAAATGGGGGTGGACATGGAGAGGCACCGCCTGGAGCCCCTTCGAGAAACACTTGCCACCAGCTGCTGTGAGGAGTGTGGCCCCGGGTACTCTGAGACGGGATGAGGTGGGATGGGGGTGACAGAGCAACTCAGCGGAAGGGATGGTGGGCTTAAGACCAACCGATGGCAGTGGGGTGAGGATCTGAGACATGCACAGGAGGTTGGAGAGGTGGCGGTGGGTGGGAGAGGAGGGGGCCTCAGGACGAGTCCAGTGGGTTTCCTGAGAGGCAGCTGGGTGCATGGAGTGCTATTTCCTGACCTAGAGAAGGCTTGACAGGGCTGGGGACATGACCTGCAGTTCCCGTCAGTGATCACTCTCACCGTGAGCCTCTATTCCCTTCCTTATGTGCCCACCCTACGGTGTTTTAGTTTTGCGATTCTTTACGTAATGGCTGCTACATAGGAATCATGAATCGATGAATGAGGCCTTCGCATCGTGTGACATTCGGAGGCTCGGAGGCGCCTTCCCACGGCTGAGGGCACAGGTTCTAAACCAGCCCCGCATGAGGACTTGTCCAGTGAGCTACCGTGCCCATCTCAAGAAACGCCTGCCGCTGAAAAACCAGGAGAGGAAAATCTGAACCGAGAATGGAAGGATCTCCAAGGAGGCTGAAAAGAGCGGGAAAAAAAGGCCGACCGCGGTGAGAAACAGAATGAAAAGGGCAACCCCGCCGGAAGTGGACGGTGCCGGCCGTTTCCTGAGAGGGGAACCCCGTGGAGGGGACACGGGGAGCACGAGACACTGCGAGCCCTTCGGTGACCTTCGACTTCGGAATCGTATAAATATATCGTGGATTCCAAAAAAGAACCAAATAACTTTTAAAAGGAGAGAACTGTTCTGACACGTGCAGCAACATGGAGGGACCTGGGACACTGTGGTAAGTGAAGTCAGCCAGTCACAGAAGGACAAGGGCTGTATGCGTCCACTTCATGAGGTCCCTGGAGAAGTCAGGGTGGATTTGCCCTGGTTCTCAACAGCCACCACCTCAACAGCCACCACCAGGTGTCCTAGTGGAAGACAGGCTCTTCCATCCTGGTTTTTGAGAGAGACTTGCTTGGTGTGTGTGTGGAGGGGAGGTCTTTTCTCCCCTCCTGACTAGAAGCGGGGGTGGGTGTGTGTATGTGTGTGTGTGTGTGTGTGTGTGTGTGTGGTGGCCCCTCCCCTACACACATTCGGGGTGTGTGTGTGCACACATGGTGCCAGGTTGGTGATCTGCGTTCAGCACCTCTAAAGAGCCTGCCCGGGCCCCCCATAGAGGTCTGGTAGCAGTGAGCGTGGAAGGGCCGGGCCGACAACAGCCCCCAGTCTACGCTGCCAGAGGTATTGACTGAGACCAGACGTTCACCCTGAGCTCAGCGCTTGGCTACCCTAACGAGCAGGAAGCTGGGGTGCAGCCTGTGCTGGCATCTGGCTTACTGCAAGTCCCAGCACGGCCCAGAAAACAGGTTGGAGGCTGTGGGTGGGCCATTCTGATCCTATCCATCCGGCTGGGCTGCTGGAGGGGGACTGGTCCGGCCACAGGCTCACGGGGTCAGCTCATGGGTCATCAGAGGAGTTGAGCCTCCTCCCTCCACCCTGGGCTTCCAGCGCTGGGCTCCTTCAGGAAGCAGCTCCTGAGCAGAGTGGATTTACCCTTGTGACTTAGATCTATTCTCTTCTGCCTTGGTGCCTCCCCTGGCTGACCCTCGCGTGGCACCTTTTGGATGTTCCAGCCATTTTGTCCACTGGCCTTGGGGCATAGGGCCTGTGAACTTTCAGAGGGCCTAAAATGTTGTCATGTATCTGTTGGCTCCAAAATACAAAAAGAAAATCTCAAAATTGTAATATATGAATATCTATTTAAGTAATAGCTTACTGCAACTCAGTTCAACTATGATATAGTTATATACAGATGCAATCAAGTTTAAATCGTATGAACCAAAGGCATAATCTAGTCCGAGGATCAGATTTATTAAACGTACTCAAGCCGCTTCAAAAGTTTAGAGCCAACATTATATTTATGGTGAGAAGTGTGTGTATTTTAATATGTTTGAATCTGATACGGGGTGGGAACATCAAAACTTGGAGGGCCTCACATCCTGCTCGCCCAATACCAGGACTTGGGGCCACAGCAAAGCACAGCCACCATCGGAAGAGGCACGGAGGGGTCAGAGGGAAGAAATATCTCCGCTGCTCTCTTGTTCTAGCCTCTGATCTGTAGCCAGCATTCAGCCAGCAAGGGAGCCCTGGTTTTGCGATTTTTAGAGGTCAGTCTCCCGGAGCACAGAGCATATGGGAGGAAGCTGGAGAGCGAATGGAAGGGTGAGTGTCAACTACAGAATAAACAGCAGACAGCGGTATCATTCTTCATGTACAGCTCTAGAGCTCACTTTTCCCACTTGATATTATGTCTTGGATAGCTTTCAAATCTTTGGCATTTATGGATAGACTTGATTTTTTTTTCATGCTACAGAATATCCCTTTGCGGAATGTTATATAATTTAAGTTACCGGTACCTGTATTGTTTCCAGTTTTTCTGCCATTACAAACCACACAGTGACATATGAGCCTCCTCGGGGGAGAAGCCTGGGTTTAGACTTTGACTTTCCCAAGCGAAGCCTGCCCTTTCGAGGGCAGAGGGTTGGTTGGTTGTGAATGTCAGGACTGGGGAGGTGGGCGTGGGAGGGTGTCAGGGGTTGCTGAGGGTGGGTGTCAACTGCAGAGATCTTGGTCATTTCTCCAGGGCAAGTTGTCCCTCAGTAGGCCACATACTGAAAACTGTCACAGATGCAAATGTGGGCTGCTAACTGGCATCCTGTGGGCACCCAACATCCACCCACCAGCTGTAAATTGTACTTAGGCACAAGCCACCTGACTTCCGGTGTTTCTGGAGTTTCGGGGAGGGGCGGGGGTGCAGCAGTGTAGACCTGCTGAGGATCTGAGCACTTTCTTGGCTCCCCAGCCAGGCTGATAGATGAGCTGAAACTTAGGGGCTGAAAGGGTGGGGTGGGGCTGGGAGCTGGGGAAGTGTCTTCCGGAAGCCAGGGCTCCCAGGCAGAACCAGCAAGTTCTTTGCCCGGGGATCACCTCCCTCCCAGGGTCAGGGACAGTCAAGTTGATGTAAGTCCCTGTTCTGCAGGGTGGAAACTGGTTCCCTCCCATTTGACAAGTCCACTTTAGGGATCTGGGCTGCAGGTTTAGGGGTTGACAGCACATGACACGATTCACTTCTTGCCCTTTCTCAGGAGGCTTGCACGCTTTATGGCCTAATTCTGCAGGTTCTTTGTTCTGGCTGAGTCACCCAGGCCCTGCCAGCCTCCATCTCTGCCCTTTCCCACCTTCCCTGCCCTGCACTTGGTTCCCACCAAAGACTTGGCAGGTCACCGCTGAGGCCCCTCTGCCCCAGCACCTCATGGTGGGTTGTATGGCCCTGCTTTCTGCTGTCGTTGGGACATGAGCTGACATGGCCAGCAGACATGGGTCAGGGCCCAGCTCTGCTGCTGGCCGGACGAGTGGCTCTGTGGGGCTGCAGTTGTCCTGCACGCATGGGGACAGGGAGAGACAACTCAGACTCCTTCTGGCTCTTAATCTGAGACCCAAAGTTGCCCAGTGAGGCTCTGGTTCTGTGTCCTCCACCTAAGAGCCTCTGCTGTCCCCTCTGGGCACCAGGCCACTTTTGGTCCATCGGAGTGATTTAGGGTCCTCAAACACAGGTGTTCACAAGCGAAATAGAACTTCTTTTATCTGTTCTATCTCTCTATCTATCTATCTATCTATCTATCATCTATCTAACTATCATCTATCTATCTATTCCATTTATCATCTATCTATCTATCTATCTATCATCTATCTAACTATCATCTAGTCTATCTATCTATCTATCTATCATCTATCTATTCATTATCTATCTATTATCTATCTAGCCCATTCATCTATTCATCTACATCTTATCTATCATCTATCATCTATCTATCTATCTATCTATCTATCTATTCATTTACCATCTAACTATCATTCATCTATCTATCTATCTATTCATCTATCATCGATCTATCTATTCATCTATTTATATCTATCTATCTATCTATCTATCTATCTATCTATCTATCTATCTATCTATCTATCAGCTATCATCTATCATCTCTCTCTCTCTCTCTTTCTCTCAAATTTGAAACCCAAATAAAAACAACTAGTGATCTAACTGACAGAATTAAAGCGACCGACCATGTGGGCGACCAACTATAACTGGGAGTTCTTAGAAACAATTTCCAAGAAGAATATAACGTTTATGAAAAGATAGGCAATAACCTCGACAGTAACCAGCGGATGTTTACAAACTAGACTTCGGGCATTTTTCAGGTGGCAGCATCCTACCACTGACACGGTTTAGAAATGCTGGCGATGGTGATTATATAAAGCATACTTTCTATCTAGGGGGTTCTATCATTGTTTTTGAATCTGCTTACGGCCCACGCCTGGAATGGGTGCCAGGAAGCTGGTTTCAGCACGGACCACCAAGGGTGGCGACACTCTGCTCTTTATCTGCTGGCAGCCCTGGGAGTTCTTTTCTAGTCTGGGGGTGTGACGGGAGCTCTGGAGGTCTGGCTGCTTTTCCAAGCCTAGATGGAACTGCAAAAGCCAGGAAAAGACTTTTCCCTCCGTCACAGCCCTTCCCCGGGGCCGCCTGAGTCAGGGGAAGAACCCAGAGAGGAAAGGGAAATAAGAGAAAATCACAGAGGTTAATGTTTCAAAAACTGCCGCCTGCAAGTGTAGAGCTTGGAAGGAATCTCCTCCACCGGTACCCCTGGGGAGCCAGCTGGGCGCACGCTGCTGCATCCGCTGCATCCACTGCGGGGAGGCCAGGTGAGGTCCTCGCCGTTCATTCAGGCTGACAGCACAGCAGAGGCCAGGTCCAGGCCTCGCAGATCGCAAAGTGGTTCTTTGCAGTTGCCTCTGGCTCATCCAAATACGAACTCCGGGAAAGCAGCCTCTGTGATCTTAAACATCTGCTCCACCCTTTTATGTTCTAGAGAAGGAGTCTCAGGCTCAGAGAGATGCTGGCGCTTGTGAGCAGTGGCACAGAGTCAGGGGCAGAGATAGAACTTGAAGCCAGGCTCTGAGATGCTCTGCGCAGGGGTCTTCCTGCCGTTTTGAAATGCAGAGCACAGCTCTGTTGTGTATTGCTCAGCTCTGAATGCACCCAACAAACATCCTAGGAGCAAACACACTTCAATGCATTTATGCTCTGAACCTCATAGACCCTTGGGGCTTATAAAACTGCTGAAAAACAACCACGCTGGCTGTCATTCACTTTCCTCTAAAGTCAGCGGTGGGTCTTTTCTGGATGGATTCATAATGCCAGAAACCAGGATCACGAGAGAACACTCATCATTCAATCTCAGAGGCTGGAGATGGTCAGGCGAGGGACAGTTTCACAGTGACCCAGGCCAGTGCCAGTCAGAGCGCCTGGCCTGAGGGGACAGAAAGTGTCGGGGCTGCCTCTTTAGGCCTCTGGCTCAGCATAGGGGTTCACGTCCAAGGTCAGAGTCTCCGCCCAAAGTGCCCCCATGAGGTTAATTCTCCCCAGAGCAGCCAGAGTGATCTTTTAAAATGTAAACCAGATCGGGTCACTTCTCTGTATAAACTTTTCCTGGCGTCCCACAGCGCTTGGAATAAAATCCGAAATCTCACCTGGTCCACGACCCAGGGTGGCCTGTTCCCTATCTCTCCCTCAGTGACGCAGGACTCTGGGGCCACTCAGACCGGGCTCCTCCCGGGGGCCTTTGCTCTTGTTCTCTCTGTCTGGACGCTCCAGCCGAGATGGTTTCCCGATTACCTCCTATCGTTGTCATAGAGCTGTCAGCTCATAAGTCCCCTCTGAGGGGAGCCTTCCCCGATCCCCAGTTGTCCCCTCCCTGGTCACTGTGGGTCTCAGGATCCAGCTTTGTCTCCTTTCAGAGGCTTTGTCACCATCTGAAATGATCTCGTTTATGTATTTATTTGTTTATTATCTGTCTCTCCCTAGAATGTAAGCTCGTGCTCACCTATGATTCTCCAGGGCCCAGCAGATAGTAGGTGCTTATTAAATATTCATTGGGTGAATGAATGGGGCTCTGAGCCTTTCGTCCTCCAGCCCCAAGCACTCCCTCCAGGTTCATTTCCAGGTGTCTGTGAGTATCAGTGGGGATGATGTGTATAGCACGTACTAAATATTGACGTGCTCAGTGTTTTCTGTGACAATTATTACAGCTCACGCCTCGGGCCTGGCCTCAGCAATTGCTCCATTGCCTGAAATTCGCTCAGTTGTCTCGCCCCATCTCCCCCTCCTGAAATCCTTCTTACTTGCAAGACCGAAGCCATAGGCAACCTTCCTCAAAGTCTCTTCCCGCCTCTTAGGGAGAATCTGTCATGAACAGTGACAACAACAGCAATGACTCATACCGACCCTCTGCCAGGCGCCGGGCTAAATGCATTCTCTTCTTTAACCTTCACTGAAAGCTGAGGATGTGGCTACTATTCCTGTTCCCATTTCACAGATGGAGGAAGGAGGCTCGGAGAAAGTTGCCCGAGGATTCGTCGTCCTTAAGAAGAGGCGCCAGGATCTACACCCAGGGCTCCAACCCGTGATCTGCACCCCCTTGGCGGAGCCCGCCGCGCTCTGGCCCCACCTCTCTGCCTGATCCCACTGACCGTCCCCATCTCTGGGCCCTGCGTCCTCCTCGCTGTTCCTGGAACCCCGGCTCACCGCGAGTCTCAACAACCATCGCTGGGTGGGACCGAACCTAATTCTGGCCCTTCCGCCTTCACCCCAAGCGCCTGCCCTTTCTGGGGTGGCGGTGGAAAGGGACCCTTTTTCTTTATCTTTTATTATATTAATTATTTTAAAAATAATTTTATAACCAATAAAAACGTTGATTCCATAGAATTACATATGAAAAATCTGAAGGAAAATCAGATTATGCACTGGGAAGGGATTGGCAGGCTCTCGGTAAACAGAGAACAATTACTGTAAATGTCACCTTAATGTTTTATGTATAATGTATTTCTCTGTGGTCCAAACCACTAAAGGGTAAGTTTTAAACTACAACACTGACCGAAGTAATTAAGTCTCCTCTCTGTCTCTCTCTCTCTCTCTCTCTCCCTCTCTCCTCTGGAGGGTTGGACCTTGCGTGGAGAGGTCTGTGCCCCGAGCTGGCACTTCTGGGACTCTGTCCTCCCAATAGGCTACAGTGCCCAGTGTGTGGATATTTCGAATACGCAGAACGTTGAGTGTTTTCTTCTGGCCTCAGAGGTCTGACCTGTAAGTTGGGGCTGATGGAGACCACAGCCAGCCCTCCCTGAGGGGCCGTCGGAGTTCAGTCAGGGATGGGAGGAAGTCAAGGCTTCCAGAGGCCTCGGCTCGAGTGGAGGGAGGACTGTGGTGTGGACAATGACGCTGGTCATCCAGGCCCAAGGCGCTGCCTCAAGGGACTCCCAATCATGTGGGGAGGCAGCTGGACAGAGGCGACCGCAGTTCACGGGGCAGTCGCCTAGGAGCTGCTCAGAAGAGGAAAAGACGACTCCCGAGTGCGGGCAGGGAGGCTTCCTGGAGGAGGTGTCTTTGAGCTGGGTCTGACAGGCTGGGAGGAGTCAGGGTCAGAGCAGGGCAGGGGGAGGCCTGGCACCTCCGTCTGCTGTTCCCTCGTTCATCGCTCGTTCATTAAGGTCTTGCCACATGCCAGGCCTGGTGCTGGTGCCGGGGACACCGTTTAGTGTGGGAAACAAATGCAAATCGCCACGGTGACCATTCCCATGAAGGAGGGACTTGGGCGCGTTAGAGGGGTCATGGGGTTGGGGTGCTGGAGGAAGCGTCCCTTGGGTGAGCTCTGTGAGGTCAATGGGCGTCGTCTAGTGAAGAGGAAGAAAGAGCCTTTTGGGCAGAGGGTAGAGTGTGCGTGAAGCTTGGTGGCCAGAGGGATCGGGGCACGTACAAGAAGCCAGCACGGCAGGAGCCAAGGTGCTGGACGGGGCTCGAACCTCAGGGCGGGGCCCATCCACCCAGAGCCTTGAGTGCAGAGGGGCGTTTGGGTTTACCTGGGTCACAGGATGCTGTGAAAGGTATTGCAAAAGATGACAAGTGTTGGAGAGGATGCAGAGAAAAGGATCCATTGTTGGTGGGATTGCAAATGGGCACAGCTACTATGGAAAACAGGACGGAGGTTTCTCAAAAAATTAAAAATGAACATAAAGCTTTTGACCCAACAATTGCGCTTCTGGGTATTTATCCAAAGAAAACCAAAACAATAATTTGTAACGATCTATGCACCCCAATATTCATGGCAGCATAATTTACAATAGCCAAGATATGGAAGCAACCTAACTGCCCATCAACAGACGATTAGATAAAGAAATTGTGGTTCATATATATCATGGAATATTACTCAGCCATTAAAAAAAATGAAATCCTACCATTTGCAATGACATGGATGGACCTAGAGGTTATTATGCTGGGTGAAATAAGTCAGACAGAGAAGATAAATACCATATGATTTCACTTATATGCGGAATCTAAGGAACAGAAAACAAACTAATCAAAAACAGACTCACGAATAGAATGGACAATTTAGTGATAGATGGAGGGAGGGGGGTTGGGAGGCTGGGAGAATGGGGTGAAGGATTAAAGAGAACAAATTAGCAGTTGATGGATGGTCACGGGATTGGGGAGCATGGCAGAGGGAATGCAGTCAGCATGAATATGATGGCCAGGTGGAGGGCCCGGGGAGGGAGGGAGCAAATGGGGGGACGGTTTTCTGAACTATATAGATGTCTAACCAATGTACTGTATATTTGAAACTAATTTAAATAAATAAATTTAAAAAAAAGAAAGTTCAAAAGAAAAGGAATTGAAGGGGTTGAGGCTGTGGTGGAGGCCGGACTGGGGGCAGAGGGCACGGGGGAGGGGATGCATCCAATGACTGGTAGGTGGAAGGCAACAGGGTTTGTTGGGGTGGGGTAGGTGGGCAAACAGGCACCAGTCCCACAATGCAATTCACAGAGTCTTCTAGAAGCACCAGGCCGGAGGGCAGGTTGGGTTTGAGGTGGGGTTTGAGTTCATTGTGTTTTTACTTTGTGGTTCTGGCTGTCATGTTTGTTACATGAATGTGAACGATCCCCTTGCTGGGCCCATGAACTTGGATTCAGACAGGGATGCCATCTGCACACACACACCCACGGGGCCTGGACCAGCCACTGCCCCCCAGCTCTGCCTCAGCCTGGCTCTGCCCAGAGCCCTACAGGCTTCTCATCATCAGAGAAAAGAGTCGCCTAGAGAAATGACCCCTGAGGGAGAATATGGGGCTGGCGACCAGGGTACCCTCCACGTAGTGCCCTCTTGTGCCTGTCTGGTGCTCAGCTCCTTGCCACCCCCATCCCTGCTCACCCTGCCCCACCCTCATCCTCAGTGAGCCCTGCCCCCTTCTCCTCCAGGCCCCGACCTGCTGGAGCCTCTGCCCAGAGAGCCTTCACTGTGACCAGGACCTGACTCTTCTCCCTGACAGCAAGGAAGACCCCCTAACCCAGTGAACTGGCTAGTGGGATGCGGAGGCACCCTGTGGGCCCCGCCTCCGGGCTGGGTGTCAGGACGGGGTGGTGGGCAGGGCTGGCCGTGTTTGCCTAGGGCTCAGGGTGAGTTTGCCCCAGCCGTGGTGACCAGGGCTGAGGCCCGGGCTGTCATCCAGGCTCCCTCAGGCGTCTCTATCTGCTAGCTTGGAAAGTTACATCTCTCTGAGCCCCAGTTTTCCCATTTGAAAAACGGCATAACATCCGGCAGAATGCTAGGGTGAGAGATGGGTGGTGGCCACGTGTTTGGCCTCGGCCGCTCCCTGTTCTGACCCTGGAGCGAGGAGCCCTGAGGTCCGGCCCCAGCTCCGGGAAGAGGCTCCCCCAGGCCCGGAGGGCTCGTCAGGCCGTCCTCACCCAGGCGGCCGCCAGCAGCTGAGCTCACGGGCTGGGCCTCAGGGCCACACATCGGTTGTTCTCCGTCCCGGGAGCGAGTCCAGACGCAAGGGGAGGGCGTCTGATTCTCACTGTGCGGCCCGGGCCGTCTCTAATTCCTCTGGCATCTGGGCTTCTTTTCAGAAGGAGGAAGATGCGCTTAACCAGTTGTGACCCAACTGGGTGCTGAGGACAAAGCTCCTACTAGTTGTGTGACCTGGGAAGGTACTCGTTGCCTCTGAGGGTCAAGGGCCCCATTTGGAAAATGGGAATGATTTTTTTCTGCTCCGCCTTCTCCACAAAATTAGAAATAGATGTGAAAACGTTTTGTAAACCATAAAATATGAAAGTGGGGTTCTCCTTTGGGTTGTCTCCGGACCTTGCCCCACACAGGGCCTGTCAGCTGAGCACCTGCCCACACATCGATAGCAGTCCAGGCAATCTTTGGGCTCACAGAACAGAGGCCCATTTTAGGAGTTGCTGGCTGATGACCCTGAAGAGTGAGTGGCAGGGGTTCAAAACAGAAAGTGTTCACGCCGGCTGGCTTGGGAACTAAATAACACAATAATAACAGCCGACACTTACGAGCGCTTACTATGTGCCCACCACACTTCTAAGAATTTCCCAGGTATTAACGAATGGGGCCTCACGACAGCCCCCCGAGAGAGGCAACTATCTTCCCCCAAAACACCTTTAAGGGTGGAAAGGCATTTTGGGAGGGGAATTGGGGGTGCAGAGGCCTCCCCCGTGCTGGGCCAGTGGGGCCTTGGAAGCCCGCCGAGGGGTTTAGGGTGGTGACAGTCGGCAGCGGGACCCTAAGGCTCTCGGATGGAAGGAATGGAACTCCTGGCAGGAGGAGCCGTGATCAGGGCTTCGGGGTTCGAGAGTCCGAAGGATGAGGGGGATTCCTCATGCTTCTGTCTTCATATTTGAGCCCAGGCCCAGCTGCCACCCGAGTGGCCCCCACAGGAAGGCAAAGCTGGGCGGTCTGTGATGCAGGGGCCGAAGGTCTCAGAACCCAGGTAGGCGAGGGTGGCAGCTGAGTGGCCTTGAGCGGGTTCCCAATGTGCCATACCCCATCCTGGGACCGGACTCCAGGAAGGGCAGGGTGGCCCTGCCTGCTGGGTTTTAGAGGAGCCTGGAGCTTTCTGCCCACACGAGTAAGACAATGATGCTGTCCCAGTTAGAGTCCCCTGTGCGGCCTGGCCAAGGGCTGGCCCAGCTGGGTGGTGGGGTTGTGGCCCCAACGGTCAGAAACAGGAAGCGCTGCTGGAACCATCTCTCTCAAATAAAATAAAGCCCCTCCCTACGAAGGCCGCTGCAGAGCTGGCCACAGAGGAGGCCTTCCAGGCTGAAAATTCGGGTGCAAACACACTGTGGGGTGCTCTGATGACAGCAAGGCAGATGTGTTTCTGCCTTGGCACTGGCCGCCTGTTCTCCGTGGCACACCCGAGTGAGGGCTGGGACTGGGAACGCTGGGTGTAGGGGTGGGGGCTTCAGCTCTGCAGGGCCCCCGCCCTGCGTCCTGGCCATTTCTGCAGGAGAGCAGTTGACAAACATGCTGGAATTTTGAAGGAAGACAGGGACAGGGTGGGGAAGGGTTTAGGGGAAAGAAGAGACAGTTTTGAGTCATGAGGCATCCAGAGTGTGATATCTGGGCCAGAGCCAGAGATAAGATGAACTCAGATGGCCGGGAAGATTGGGGAGGCCCTGGGGCGAAAAGGCCGGGGTGGGTGAGGTCACAAGGCCTCGGTGAGCTGAGGGGGCCCGAGGGAGGGGAGCGGCACGGACAGAGGCAGAAAGGGAAGAATACGCCTTGGTCTTTCTTACTTTTTAAAAAATTAAACACTTGATGTCTGACTAGAACGTAAGGGGTGAGTTCAGGAGTTCAAACCCCCGGGAACCTGGCCCTGGGCGGACCGTGGAATGTTGTTCTAAAAGGCGGGAGAACCCCAGCCTTTGTCCTCATCCCACGGTAAATATTCCCGGATTTGGTATGACACTGGCATCCACTTGTACTAATCTGTAAATACTTCTGGAAACTGCCTTTTGCCCCAGAGGCACTCGGGGTGGCCCTTGCTAACCCTGTGGCAGATCTGGGGAAAGGTCGCTGGGCACAGCTAGGAAGGGGAAGGGACCTGGAAAGAGGTGTCCGGGGCAGGTTCCGAGCAGGAAGGGTGGTGGCCGGTCCTTTCCTGGTGGCTGCACAGGGTGAACTTGCTCCCCACCTGCTCTTCCGACTCCAGGTCACTCTTTGCCAAACTTCTGGGTGGCTCCTGGTGCTTTTGGCACAAGCCACATTTCCCTTTCCAGACCTTAGGCCCAGTCCCGTTCCCACAGCCTGGCGCTGTCGGCTTCTGCTGCAGGAGGGCCCGTGGCGTTTCTGTTTGAAATGGGCCGCCTGGCCCCCGGCCCCCGGTGATATGTTCTGGCCACATGCTCACCTTATCCCAGGAGGGGGCAGGCAGCCAGACCAACTGAGAAGGTGTGACACAGCCCGAGCCTGGCCCTAACGACCCAACAGGTCAGAAAAAGCCTGGCCCTAACTAGCCAACAGGTCAGGCTTGTTAGGTGAGACCTAGGGGCACAATCACCAATCCAGGCAAGGGACAGGGTCGGACAAACCTGCCACCAGGGACGTTTTTGAGAAAACTGGAGAGGTTTGAATCTTGACTATTACGTAAGGCAAAAGTCTGACGTCAAAAAGAGGATCGTCAACTGAAAAAAAGCACGTATGGTATGATCTCATTTTGCAAAAATATTAATGAAGGTACAAGGTGTTAATAGTGATAGTCACGGGGTGATAGCAAATATTTCCCCTTTTTTCTTATTTTTGTGGATGTGTTTCCTCAATTATTTAAAAGTTTTTGTTAATTTATTTTCCCCCTTCTACCATGCACAGAGATCCCTTTTATTGTATGAAAAAGTTATTTTTAACATTAAAAAAAATTAGTAAAAAATTGTTACCCTGCAAGATAGCAATCCAGGGACTGGGCTTTCTGTGCTGAAGCCTCAGGTCTACAGGGCTGGAAAGAACCAACCTCTTTTCTCCTTTGCTCCCAGCCATAGCTTAGAACCCAGACCCCATCCGAGCTCTGCACAGCATCCAGAAAGTGCTGATAACTGTATTGCAAGAGATAGTGAATTCTGAGATGATCATTCATGAAAGAAAGGAGGAAGGAAGGAAGGAAGAGAAAGAGAGAGAGAGAGAGAGAGAGAAAAGAAAGAAAAGAAGAAAAGAAAGAAGAAAAGAAGAAAGAAAGAAAAGAAAGAAAAGAAAGAAGAAAGAAAGAAAAGAAAGAAGAAGAAAAGAAAGAAAGAAAAGAAAGAAAAAAGGAAGGAAGGAAGGAAGGAAGGAAGAGATTCAGCCTGGTTTCACTATGACCTAATGAGCCTCCCCTGTAATCTGAAAATCCAACTTCATTTTGATAGCAGGCTGGGAAAAGAAAGCAGGACGTGAAGGACGAAGTCGTCAAAGCTCCCTCTTCTTTCCTGCTTCCCACGCGGAGCGCCTCTGGGATTGTCCCTCGCTCTCGGCTGGGCCGGTTGCTGTGAGTGGTTTGATGGGGACAGTCCTGTCGGGGCCACAGGGTGAGAGAACAGGGAGGGTGACATCAACCTCAGTTTAACCCCGGGCAGAATGAGTGCCCTGGAGGAAACTCCACTTTCTCTGGCCCTTTATTCATCTTTCAAAAGAGCGGACTCTTCTCCGTGCTCCCCTTGCCCATCTTCCCCGCAGGAGACAGGCTCCGCACGACTCAGGCTCCGCTCTCTTTGGTGGGGCAGGGCAGCTGCTCGCCCACTTAGTGGTATTTACTAACGGGGACCGAACCCACTTACGGCCCCAACCCGACCTGTGTCCCAGGCCCAACCTCCTCCTGAGCCCATTCCTAGACCTGGATTCCCCTCTGTCCTCCAGCCCGGCACCCAGGCCTTTCCGGGTCACAGGAGGGGAGGACACCTGTACTTTTCTTAGCTGGACAGACTCTGGGGGCATTTTCCTGCTCCCTCAACGTTGCTACGAGGCCCGAACGCAGTGATGGTTTTGGCTGACGGGAGGACTGCAGAGGGGCTGGATGTGACAAGGATGGTGTCCCCCACCTGCTTCCCGCACATCATCCATTTCCAACGAGAGGGACACTGACGGGGACTGAAGTGCATCCCATTCCACCTCTGCCCTTGGAGTTTACAAACTCTCATGCTAGAAAGGAATACATCCAGGAAGACCTTTATTTGAAAACAACATTGATTGTGCAACAGCTGCAAGGCTAAAGTCCTTTCTTCCTCCCCAGGACTCATGCTTCCAGCTCGACAGGTGGGCTGACGGAGCACCTCCTGCTTGGGCAGACACTGCTCTCGGCTATTTTGGCAAGTTTAGGCCAAGTTACAATGTATCTGTCTTCCTGGCCGGAAGGAGCAACCGAGCTCCCGCAGAGGCTGGTGCTGACGAGTCTGCTCACCTTGGAGGCTCCGGCGTCTGGCAGCAGGTTATGCAGACCAGGCTTCAATTGTTTTAAAAGTCAGGCATGGCAGAGTTTGAAGGGTTCTGTAGGGCAGCGGTCCCCAACATTTTTGGCACCAGGGACCGGGGCTCCTATGAGAATCTAATGCCTGATGATCTGAGGTGGAGCCGAGGCTGCAAATACAGATGAAGCTTCACTTGCTCACCTGCCGCTCACCTCCTGCTGTTCCTAACAGGCCCTGGGGTTAGGGACCCCTGCTATAGGGCATCTGCTAGTGTTTGTGTTATGGACAGTTCTGCTCTAAAATAAATTGAAGTATTTGGATGAACTGAAGGTCGGAACAGGAACTTTCTTTTGGTTCTGTATTTGCGGAGTAGATTGTTCTGATCCGGAATCGAGATAAATCATGTTCCCTCTGGGCTGCTGAAACCGTTAAGACATTTTAGAGTTTGCTGCCCTCTTGTGGTTCAGAAGTGATAAAACGATTGTCATTCTTTTGCAGATAATATCTCGCATCGGTTCAATGGTTGTGGAGCCTCGGGGCAAAGCGTGCCTTTCTGACTGTTCGCAGAACCAAGTTCCGGGGGGAGCGAGATCTCCTTGTCTTGCACAAAGTGGCTGCCAGGCGCCTTGGCCAGACATCGGGGACCCCACGCTGGGCCTCAGCAGTGTTTGAAAACGAGGCACTCCCCTGTGAGTGGCAGAGCTAGCTGATCAGCACTGTTTGGCTCTGCCCACCGGCCTGTCTTCCCCTCCTGCCTTCCCTTTTCCTCTTCCACTTAGTGAGTCTTATCTTCTCCAAAAACTCTCCTTTTCCAACCCCTAAGGCAGTTCTGCTCTGCCTCCCGTGATGGGCTGAAGTGTGTCCCCTCAAAACTCCTATGGGGAAGCCCTAACCCCGACTTTATTAGGAGTCAGGGCTTTGAAGAGGTGATTAAGTTAAAAAGAGGCTGTTCGGGTCGGGCCCCAACTGTATCTGACTGATGTCCCTCTAAGAAGGACATATATAAAGAAAAGACCGTGCACGTGAGGACATGGGCAGAAGGCAGCCATCTGCAAGCCCAGGAGAGGCCTCAGGAGGAAGCAGACCTCACATCTTGACCTTAGATGTCCAGCCTCCAGAGCTGTGAGAAGGTACTTTGTGTTTAAGCCATTGTCTGATGTTTGTTGTTGGCGGCCCTGGCAAACACACCTGCTAACAAAACACTTATTTCTGAAGGACACTTGTTGCACACTTAAGTTTGCAAAGACAAACACAGACTGTCCCCACCTCCCCACCCCCACCAGGGCCGGTTTCTGTGTTTGTCCCCAGGGGACCACAGATCAGCACTGAGCACGTCCCCTCTTCATTTTCGTGGAGGTCTACTTTATAGATGAAAAAATTCTTAGAAGTTAACTTGCCCAGGATCACTAGCAGGATTCTGCCTCTAAGTGCCATCTCTTTCTCTTTAGTTCAGATCAGGTGCGTGGACCAGAGAGGGTCATGGGACAGGAGCTAGAATCTCGTGACCGCCTTGTCTAAGGGCAAACCGCCAGAAGGCTGAGCCATAAACCTTGCTGGTATTTACAAATCCTGGTTTGGTTTCTTCCTTAACCTATTCAGAAAAAGGTCAGTTCTTCTGAAAAACTCTCGTATATTCTGCACGAGGCAAGACAGATTGTCACAACCACAAGCCACCCTGACCTTGAAAGGTCTCTAACTGGTACAGCTGTCTGGGCTGACAGACCAAGGGGAGCTCGTAGGTCTGGTCTTTGTCAACAGTGACTCCTAACCACATTGTTATTCTTTCAAAATAGTTTATTAGTAGCACATTTAAAATTAAGTAATTTCTTTCCAGAGAGAAGGTAAGCCCTGACGACTGAAAAACTGGGCTGATGTCACAGCAGAAATACCGTTTCAGAGTCCAGAGATTAATAGGGTTACTTTCCCCAAAGGAAATAACTTGTTTCACCATGCTGACCGCACTGTAGCGGGGGGACCCCACAACACTGGACAGTATGAGAACACACCAAGTCACAGTCAGTGGCATCCCCACGCCGGCCAGCTCTCCCCCGTGTAGGAGGTGGGGGGCTGCGAGTCCCATCCCTCGCTGTGAGGACCCCAGGGCCTGCGGCAGGCGGAGGGGGCTCTGAGCAGCCATGTGGGCCAGTGGGAAACGCCCAGAGCACAGGGGCCACGTGTGAGCCCAAGAACTAAAGAGACCTGCAGGAGCCCCGCCGACTCCCTCAGATTAGGGAGCTCTGGATTCCCAGGGGGACCTCTTGAAGTATCTGGAAACTTCGAAACTAGTGCGCCAGAGACCTGAACTTCCTGAGAAAAACCAGGGCATCTTCTCAGTTCCTTCTGCTCAAGGTTCTCAAGGCTCGCGGCTCACCAGCCCCCCATGAGTTCTGCAGCTGGCTTTCAGATACCTCCATCCCGTCCTTCCCGCCTCGCCCCTGTCACAGAGAGCCCGGGGGCAGCTCTGTCACCAGGACGGAGGGCGGGTCTCCCGATTCCAAAGGCACTCTCTGCCCCAAGGCAGTTTCCGTCATGTCATTTCTTCTTTCTAACCCAAGACAATAGGGATGAGTTACGAAAAAGCTCAAAGCTCGAAAAAGCTCAAAGCTCGAAAAAGCTCAAAGCTCGGTAGTTTGTCCTTTTTGCTGATCTCGATTTTTTTTTTTTTTGAGACATTTTTCTTACATGATGGGCTGGAGTGGGGGTGGGCAGAGAAGCCTGTGCATATTCTTGGCTCTCCCCGGATGGAATCTAATTTCTCATTTCTCCGTGAATGATCAGGTGAAGAGAGGGAGGACAAGGCTGGAACGCGGAGAGACTGTGGCTAGGGGCCAGGGTGGAGGGGGCCGCGGCGGAGGGGGGCCCCGGCAGAGGTGGGCCCCAGCGGAGGGGGCCGCGCTCTCACCGGAGGCACACGCACGTCGATGACCCGTGGACCACGGCTGTGGCCGATCTGGTGTGGAGGCCGTCTCGAAGGTACGGTACCACCCTTGGACTGCTATGGGGTACGGCCTCCAGCTCGCCTGAGCGGTGTGGTCGCGCAAGGCTGAGACTGGGTCCATCCGAGGATGGGACTGCGCCAGAAAAAGGGCGATGGGAGTCAGTCATCGAGCTTAAGGTATTTATTTAGGAGAGCGACTCTCTAAAAGGAAATGAGGGAGACGGAGACCAGCTGGGTTTTCGTTGGTTGGTTGGTTGGGGATTTCTGGGTGATGGGGTGGGGAGGGAGGGTTGTTGTTGTTTCTTTGTTCTGTGAACAAAGTGAAAGAATTCTTAAAGTGGAGGTATCTGTGCAACGAGGTCTGGGAGGATGCGGTCAGTCCACTGACCGGAAACTCAGGACAATCTGCGGCAGCTCAGACCCCGGCCTTTTGGGAAACAAAGGGCAGGGAGAGATGAGGCTTGGGTCAGCCCAGCAAGGGGCACCTCAGTCGTCACAACGCAGGTTCGTAGAACGACCTGAGTCGTAGGCGCCAGCAAGCCCGGCGGCCCCCAGCTGTGATTTCTCTGTCGCTTTGGAATCCGCCCCTCGCCACACATTCGGGTGCTTATTGATCAAGGCAACGAAACGAGTGACAGACTGTAGGCTTTTTCCATTTCTAGATCTAATTGGTTAAGCTAAGTCTCCACGTCAGGAAGCTGCACTTTACCTCCAAGCTAGCACCTAGCACACAACCTCCCAGGGGCTTAGGGCAGGTCAGCAATACTGGTTTCGTCAAGGTCAATGCCGGAGTGCAGCTTGCCGTCCTTGGCGGCGGCCCAGGGCATGGACGCCGAGGTCCACTTTACTGCCCAGTCTCCTGCTGTGTTGATCAGGATGACGCCACCTAAACCTTTGAGTTTCGACTTCATGTAACCCAACGACGAGTCAGCGGCCTCTTCCAGCGTCTTTCCTGAACGCAAAAAAAAACAAGAGAACAAGAAAGGAATCGATGGAAAAATCGTCTGCACTACGGAAAACCAAAGCGAGGTCACAAAGATGCTTGGTAAATGATGTCTGTTTGAGTGCTTCACAGAGGGACCCCCGCCACCCAAGGCCCTAAGCAGAGCTGCCTTTTCTCCCGTAGCCATGCTCAAAGTCTCCCTACTGAAATGCGACAAACGGTCTTCTAAACGCTCTCTTATTCTAGATCCTAACGGAAGGAGGGGAAGAGTCAAAATAACTATTGCCAACATCTACGGCAAACGAGAAAGGGTTTCAGACACTTCTCCATCTGTTTACCGACAGCTTCCGCGTGCCCGTCTCCAGGTAGTATGAACTCGTCTCACCTACCTTGTTCTAAGTGGAAGAGCGTGAGTCTGGCCAGATTCACCTTCAGGATGCTTTCCCCGTGCCCCGTCGTGGAAATGGCTCCAATGTCATTGTCAGCATAACCTCCAGATCCTGCTCAAAGGGGGAGACTGGTTCTAACTGGGCAATCGTCAAGAAACTCGAACACAGATCGCAAGTCTAATGCTATGTAAAGATTGATCGCCAAAGAGTGCCGAAATGTAGACAAGGATTGGATTAGCAGCCACTCCTTTGTCCCTAATCTACCCAGTCTGCACAGACTGAACCACACCCGACTCCACCGCTCACCCACTCCCAAGAATCAGTGTGCCTCAAGCTTACTGTAGACAGCATTTTAACTTGTAATATTTCTATAGTGGCAGTGTGGCACTTTTATGCCCCTCAAATCCAATAACTGAAAACTCAAATTCTCGGCTTTCTTAGTTCATGACTTTGCCTCCGTGCCTGGGGAGAGGTTTTGTGTACTTAAGCCTTTGGGAGAAAGTCTGCGGATCCTGCAGTTGGGGCTAGAGAGAAGAAAGAGGCACCGGGGGTAGCTTGGGGACAGCTTTAGAGTCCCCTATCTCCATCTCTCTCCCCGAGACAGGCAACGTAGGAAAAGCAGGGTGCCTACGAGGTCCAAACGCCCTCTCAAAGCAGGATCCCAGAGAAGTCCTTCCAGTCCGACTGCCGCTCCCAGAAACTCTGAAACTGCCACCAAAAAGGGGAAGGAAGAAGAGAGGGGTAGAGAACAGAGATGGAGAACCTGACGGCGGGGGAAGGACAGCGGGGGCCGTGGGCATGGCCGAGGCTACCTATGCACGGGGTGTCTCCGACTCGGCCGGCCATCTTGTTCACGATGCCCCCCGTCGAGGTCGCGTAAGCCACGTTTCCTTCGGAGTCCAAGGCGACGGCGCCCACAGTTCCCAAGTTTCTGCCAAAAATAAATGGAAAAAAGTGACAGGCTGGAGATGGGAAACATTCCCGACCAAGTGACAGTGCGGCACGATACCCTGTAAATTGCCACATGGTACGGGACATGACAGTGCTGGGTCCTGTTTGCTTTTACTCTCCGTGTCAGTCACACTGCTCGACACCACTTTACGCCTCGGCTTTAAAGGCACGTGCCGTCCCGGCAACGCCATTTTCTGGCTGTGTGACTGACCGAGTGACGTTTCATCGTCTTACTCTCCCCATCTATAAAATGGGGGACAAAATCAGTGCGTGCACCTCGAGCTGAGTGTGCCTGAGAGTTCCCGGATCCCTGGGACTGTCCCGGAGATCCTGAGGTGGTAGGTACAGGGTGGGACCCAGACCTCCTGGGTGACGCTGATGCTGCCCATCCAGACCCCGCTGTGCCTATTCCGTGGGGCTGGCTGTAAAGACGAAGTAAGGTCATTTCCCCCCTTGCATTTTGTTACCAAATGTCAAGTAAAAATGTTGAAGAAATTGCACAATAACGGCCACAAAACCACCATCCAGATTCTATAATGAACTACATTGGAGGCACTTTTGTAAGTGATGAGACACAGAAGTAAACTAAATGGACAGAGTCCCTCCTGATGTCGGAGCGGCATGGTCCACACACCTTTAGAATCTGGTGGCCTTTGCTTCAAGGACAGAGAGCAAGAGACGGGCAGCAGCGTTTCCCTGGGGGATAAATGGTGTCAAAAGAGTGGAGAATGAGGGTCGTGGGTCCTGCTGTGCCACTGCTGAGCGACGGAGGAGCCCCATGTGTCTGTGACGGACCAGCTGTTGGGGGTACGTGTGACATGAGGATCCTGCGAAGCGCAGGGCCCTGGGCAGAAGCCCCGCTGGCTTGTGTCTAAGAGCGGTGCTGGCTGGCGGGGATGTGTGTTCTTACACAACTTTTGGACCGCAACGTGGCAACATCTACTAAAATGCACACGAACCACTGAGGTAACCCCACCCCTGCGACGCTGGCACATAGATACGACAGCACCTCTGGTAAAGTTAGTGGCTACCGACAGGCGGCCAATCTCGCAAAAACGGATTCTTAACCTGGGGAACTTTGTCCTGGTGCACCTGCCTGGCCTCTCCGCTCTAAGTGTATTAAATTAAATTAGACTCTTTCAGGAAGCGGCCCGGACATATGTATTTTGAAAAGCTTCCTAGGTGATACTAAAATACACCTCTGGTTACATAGCAGAAATCTAAAAAAATATGCCAAGTTAATAGATTACATTCCACTATAAATTCCTAGGCCATAGTCAAATTTTTACTTTTTAAGTTTTGCTGTAAGTAAGGGAGCTTTTATTTGAGATTTTGAAATCTGTATCACAGAAAACCGTAACGCAGAACACATGGTTAATTCAACCTTATACGAGGAATGGAGGAGTGTCTGAATAAGTTCACAGGGTGCATCAGGTGACAGAGGACCTGTTTATCCTCTTTGAGAGAATAAACTGATCGCCCGGAGAGCTAACACATTAACCAGAGAGCTAACACATTAACCAGAGAGCTAACACATTAACACGAAGCATTCTTCTACGAAATCACGTTGGAGAGGGAACTCTCTCCGCCTCGTCTGGCTTACTCTCCATAGGAGTGATAAACAAGGTTAAATTTAAGAATCGAAAGACTTGTCCATGGCCATGCCACCCTGAACAAGCCTGATCCCGTCTGATCTCAGAAGCTAAGCAGGGTCGGGCCTGGTTAGTACTTGGATGGGAGACCACCTAGGAAGACCAGGTGCTGCAGGCATGAAAAATAAAAAATAATGCATGGTAAGCTGACAAGGTCCTTGCAATCTGTGAGAGTCAACAAGGAGTTTGCCTAAGCCTAAAAAAAAAAAAAAAAAAAAAATCGAAAGAGCAGTTTTTCCATTACTTAATGTGAATAATTCTGTTCAAAAACTGAAACTCATCTAAGAAATGTGGATAATCAGATACTTGTCGCGCTTTCGCAGGTGAATAACTCAGAATGCGAGCCATCGATGATACTTACTTTTCTTGGTCTGTTTTCTGAGCACTTTTCTCATTCTTCTCTTTTTCTAGGTGTTTTATGTTTCTCTCTGTTATCAGTTGCTTCTCGGGAACTTCTGGAATCCCCATGTCTGCAGCAAATTTTGCTGCACCTTGGTCAGTCAGGAAGCAATGAGGTGTCTTGAACCAGAAAGAGATGGAAAAAGAGTTTGTTTTTTGAAAAAGTTAGAATCTTTTTAACTGTTCCAACTGTGTGGAAATAATTACTTCGCTCTGGGTACAAAGCCTCAAAAATGAAAATTTCACCGGCTTGCTTTCCTGAATGTTGAAAAGAACCGGTCTCTCTGAACTTTTGTATTTAAAAAAAAAAAAAAACCAAACAAACCTTAAATGATGGAATAATGCTAGGACCGTGACTTCCATATGATCTTAAATTTAGGGAGCTTAATCCATCATTATATAAACCCTCGGTTTGTTCGGTGTGTATGTGTAATGCTACATGTGTTGAGAGGAGGCTGAAGAAAATATAGGTAGATAACATGAAAACAAAGTTATCGCTGGTCAAGTGATTACTAGTCAAACTACATCATCGATGGAGTGAGAATCCTGGCTCACCTGAGCAATTTAACATTCTTTCTGATCTTTCATATAATTTTAGGAGAAGAGAGATCTCAAGGATTTCCCCACAGTCAGACCCGTTTGAGTCACTGAAGTACAGCGGGGCCGACTCCTTAGGTAAGAGGATGCTTCGGTCACGTATACCTTTTCCATAACAAGCCGTGCAAGTTTGATGGGGTTTGCGATGCACCGGACTGCAGACACAGCTCCCGAAGACAGGTCTTTCCCATTCATGATACTGGCATCCATTTCGACTTCACCATTGACGTTCAAGACAGATCCACAACCTGAACCCAACGACAAGTTGAAAGCAAGAATTAAGCATTTAGAAAGGGCCTCCGAGTTCCCTCTAAGCGGCCTGCTTTAGCTCATCTTCCACCCCAGAGGAACGTTTGCCAGAGGAACGTTTCTTAAAACAAAAATCTGACTTGGCATCCGATGAAGTCCTTCGTGACCAGGCCTCTGACTCACTTTTCCAGCTTCCTCTCCTCTCCTTCAGTGACTACATTTTACTGAAGTATTAGATTTCCCTGAATGTACCATAAGCTCTCGTTACTCTGTACTTTTGGCATGTGCTGTTTGTTCCCTTTACCACTAGAATCCTTTCTCCAACTTTCCCTGCCGAAATAATGCCTACAAATTCAGCGAGTCTTAACTGCTATGTGACCGTTTCCTCATCCGTAAAAATGGGGTCAGAACAAAACTTAAGAATGTCTAAAGGATTATGAAAATATCCAGAACTTAACAAGGTAAAATTCACAGTGTTTGGTATCCGGTAAGAAATGACCAGGCGCACAAAGAATCAGGAAAATATGACCCATAATGAGGAGAAACAAAGATCGATCGATGGTAAGAGATCCAGAAATGACACAAATGATAGGATTAGTAGATGAGGATGTTAAAAGAGCTGTTCTAGCTACATTCCATATGTTCTAGAACGTGGAGGAAAATATGAAAAGAACTCAAACAAAGCTTCTAGAGATGGAAAAAAGTCTGAAATGGAAAATACTGGATGGGATTAACGCCCAATTAGGGGTGTAGACAGTGTCAGAACTGAGTTGAATTGCTGGACACTCAGCTGGTGTCGGAGAATGGCTCCGTGGTGTGGGGAAACCCACAGACACTGGAATCGGGGGAGAATCTCAGGAGTAAAGGCAATGAAATGGCACAAAGATAATTCTTTCCAACGATCGGTGCTGGAACACTGGGCATCCGGATGCAAGACAAAAACAAAAACAAATCTAGATACAATCTTAACACCATTCACGAAAATGAACCTAAAATGGATCACAAACATAAATGTAAAATGCAAAACTATAAAATTCCTAGACGATAACATGGGAGAAAATTTAGATAACCTTGGGTTTGGCTTTTTAGATACAACACCGAAGTCATGAACCATGAAAGAATAAGTTGAGCGGATTTCATTAAAATGAAAACTTCTTATGAAAGACACTGTCAAGACAATGAAAAAAAGCGACAAACCGGGTCAAAGTATTTGTAAAAGACACATCCGATAAAGGACTGTTGCCCAAAATACACGAAGAACTCTTAAAACTCGACAATAAGAATACAGCTTGTTTAAAAAATGAGTCACAAAGATCAGACACCCCAATAAAGATCAATGGTCACAAATACAGATGGCAAATAAGTATATGAAAAAAATCACCTGCATACACTAGCAATGAATGATTGGTAGTTGAAATTTTAAAAAAGCAGTTTTTGCAATAGCACCAAAACACATGAAATAATTAGGTATAAATCTAACAAAATATAAGGTATGTATGCTGAAAACTACAAAACACTGATGAAAAAAATCAAAGACCTAAATAAATGGAAGTATATACTATGATTTTGAACTGGAAAGCTCAGTATCATTAAGATTTTAATTCTCTCTAAACTGATCTATAGATTCGCTACAACCTTAATAAAAATTCTAACAGGATTTTTTTGATAGAAATTGACAGGATGACTCTCAAATTTGTGGGAAAGGCAAAGGGATGAGAATAGCCAAACCAATCATGGAAAAAGAAAAAGAGTTAGAAGATTCTTACTACCTAAGACTGAATATAAAACTATGGTAATCAAAACAGTGTGGTATTGGTAAAAGAAGACACATATAGATCAAAGGAACAAAACAGAGTCCAGAAATAGACCCGTGCGGATAAAGGCAACTGATTTTCGACAAAGGTAAAAGGGCAAGACAACGAGGAAAGAATTGCCTTTTCCACAACTGGTGTGGGAACAATTACATGAAAACTGAACCCTGGTACATACCTAGCGTCACATACAAAAATGTATTACAAATGAATCAGAGACCTGAATGTAAAACCTAAAACTATAAAATTTCTAAAAGACAATATAAGAGAAAATGTTTGTGACCCTGGGCTAGGCATACATTTCTTAAGATATAATACAGAAAGCATGATCCATTAAAAAAAAATTGATAAATTGGACTTCTACAGAGTTAAGAGCATCTGTTCTTTGAAAGACATTGTTAAGAGAAAGAAAAGACGAGCCACAGAGTGGGAGAAAATGTCAGCAAAACACATATCTGATAAAAGACCTACACCTAGAATATATAAAGAACTCTTAAAACTCAATAAGAAAAAAATCCACAATAAAGAAATGGACAAAAGACTTGAAAAGCTGTTAAACTACCCCTCTCTTGCCATTAGGGAAATGCAAATTAACAGTAGAACGAGATTCCACCGTACACCTATTAGAATTATTAAAATAAAAAATACTGACAATATCACCAAGTCTAGTGAAGATGGAGAGTAATCGGAACTTTCATCCACTGCAGGTGGGAAAGAAAATTGGAGCCACTTTGGAAAACAGTCTGGCGGTTTCAAATAAGGTTTAACATACACTTGCCATATGACCAGCAGTCGCAAGAGAAATAAAAACTTATGCTCACATAAAGACTTGTATGCAAATGTTTATGGTGATTTGAACATGTCCAAATTGAACATGTCCTTCAGTTGGCAAATGACCCAAACTGTGGTATAGTCATATACTGGAATATTTCTCAACAAAGAGGGATGCACTACTAATACTGTGTGGACGTGAATGACCCTCCACTGTGTTATGCTCGATAAAGAATCTAGACTCAAAAGGCTACAAATATGTATGATTCCATTCCTGACATTCTGGAGAAGGCAAGAACTATTGGGACAGAAAACACATAAGTTGCCAGGGGCTGGGGTGAACGGAGGTGTGGCCTCAAAGGTCAGTATGGGCGAATTCCTGAGTAATGGAACTGTTTCATAGTTTGACTGTCGTGGTGGTTACATGACTCTTTGTGTTTATCACGTTCATAGAACTGTACATTAAAAAAGGGGGAATTTTATTGTATTAAAAAAACCCATTAAATTGACATAGTATTAGGCTAGTGGATTCTCAATCTGGTACTTCAGGGAGGATGAGTAAATAAATATCCTGTTATCTCCAAGACTCTTTGACAGCTTATGAAATTGGATGGTAGGGGGAATAAATTCACAAGTTAAAGTTCTGTATAAGTACTGCTTGACTCCAGTGAAAGGAAAGGGTCATCATTTAGTTGCCAACTGAAGTCTTTAAGGAATATTTCCATCACTCTAAGAGTTCAATTTAAAAAAATTTATTTCGTTATTAGTTTCAAGTATACAGTACATTGGTTAGACATTTATATAGTTTATAAAACGACCCCCCCCCCCGATTGCTCTTCCTCTCCTCTGGCTCACCACCTCGCCATCCCATTAATGCTGGCTGCATTCCCCATGCCGTGCTCCCCATCCCCGTGACCAACTCAACTACGAATTTGTATAAAAGTTCAATTTTTACAGTGTTGGGTTCTAATAATTAAACTACTTATTGCACAACTTTTTAGTAAACTAGATATTATCAAAACAAGCTTTAAACATAAAGTGAAATCCAGATTGAAATGTAAATACAATGTAAATAAACACAATGTTTTTATAAGTTACTCGGATAAGCTGGGCCATGAATGCTAATTATTGCCGGCTAACTCAGTAACTACCCTGAGTCAGCTCTTAGTCTCAAGTTCCCAAATAATTATTCTAGAGAGTCACCGCAGAGGCTGCCAGAAATACTGTTTGCTTGTTCTGACCTCGGCTGCGAAAAACCAAAAGGAAAACAGCTCAGTAGACAGCATGTCCTCCCGCCCAATCCCAACCTTTGATGCTCATACTTCCCCAGGTCACACGGAGGACTGATCCCGTTAGTGTTAGTGTCGAGGGGGTGGGAGACCAGAACCGCCCGCTCCAAATGGAGGTTCTTCGTGAATAAATGGGGGTTTGTCAGCCACGAGGGTCCTGACTAACAGGCATATAGTTGAACAAGTCCCCCTACTGAAACTGGGGGCTGTTCCTCCTGCAGGCAAGGGAGAGCAGTTAGTAAATTCTGGCTCAACAAACAACCATTGTGGATAGAAAAAGGGCCACATAGAAACCTGACAAGCTCATGAGAGGCCAGCATGACCGGCCTTACAAAATTCAGACTGAAGTAACCACAGAGGATGGTCTGATCATAAAAATTCCTAACTAAGAGCAGGTCACGGCAGGTAGTCACGTCCTAGGCCTGTAGCTTCCTTGCTCTACCTTAAGGAGCCTGTGGGCTTTTTGCATCTAACGCATCTTTGAAATGTCAGAGTAACTGCCTTTTCCAGACCCCTCAGGGCATAACCCATGCACCAGAGCACAGACCACAGAACCCCTCATTGTTGTCTTGCCCCTCCATCTCCATGGGCTGTAAATGTTAACTCTTATCTACCCTGTTCCCACCAATGTAAAAGAAGTGTCTTTGCTTTTCACTTTTTATCCCATCCCAGAGATTTCTTTGCCCCCTTAATTTACCACCAGTGGATTTCCTGGAACCCTCCTTCTGTCTCCTCCTTTGATTCAAATGGATAACTTAAGTTGCAAAACTGCCATTCTCCGGAGCATTTTCTCAGTCAGTTGAGACTTTGCTTCCCAGCAGTTGTCATCAGTTTGGCTCAAATCAACTCATAAAAATTCACTACAGGTCTAGATGTTTCTTATGTCGACACCAGAGAAATGCAGTAATGCCTCATTCTGTGGTCAGGCCGATTTGTGAAATTTTGCGTTAAGTGGTAAAGAGTGCCTAGCAAAGGCACTCAGTAAATATTTCATGACTAATTGCTTAAAATTTCCTGAAATTCTTTTCCTTAACAGTTGTTGGGTGGGTGGTATAATTCCAAGAAGTATTTTAATCCCTAGATCTTAGGTTTTCTATTTTAAAATAAAGAAGAAATGACTGTTCTCCAGCAAGTTACTTAATCTTTTTTGTGCCCTTAGTTTTCTTATGAGCATAATAAATATACCTAACTCACAGGACCATAGTGCAGATTAAATGAGTTAATCACGCAAATTTCTTAAGACTATTGTTCGGTACATAGTAGGTGCTCGTAGTATTTATGATTATTACTCTAAAAAAGGATCAATTGAAAGAAGGAAAACACAAGAGAATGCTCTGTATGACTGCGTGTACAGAAAATGCAAATTAATCTAGAGTGACAGAAGCAGATCAGTGGATGTCTGGTGCTGAGGATTATAGGGGAAGATTAACTGAAAAGCACCATGAAGGAACTTTTATGGGTAATGGAAATGTTTTAAGTATTGATTGCGGTGGGGTTGGTTATACAGGTGTACACATTTTCCAGAATTTACAGTGGGTCCGCTTTATGGTATGTAGTCTATCCCCACCCCTCCACAAAAAGATGTGATAAGCAAGCCTCTTGGGATGTGAATTCTAGGAAGCAGGTGAAAGAAAATAGGATGAACAGATGGATTTAAAAATTCTTAAAGCGCCTTGGTCAACAGGGAAAAAGAGAAAAATTAAATTTATTCAGCATTTTAAGTTCTATCACAAGGCTGATTAGATTCACTGGCACTTCACAAAGGTTCTATTTATTCGCGGGGAGACACTTAACCTGATGAGGCATCGCTTACTAGCTGCAGTGAAGATTTACCTGCGTTGAACTCGGGGTCATCTTCCAGGACGGTCACGGCTCCTTCCACAGCGTCAACTGCGCTCCCTCCCTCCTTGAGGATGTTGTAACCCACGGTGGCGGCTCGGACGATGCCCTGGCGCACCCGCTCTTTGCGGTCCTTGGAGATGTTGCTGGCTCCGCCGCCGTGGACCACGACGACGGGATTCATGTCGACGGATCCTAGAGATCAGGAAGACGAGAACGTCATTTCAAATGGGCCCAGGAAATCCGCACGGGGCCGTTGAGGGCAGGTCCAAAGTCTGCTCCGGGAGAGGAGGCAGGGTGTACAGTTCGTGCAATTTCCTGAGACCAAGGGACAGCGGGGAAATGAGGCGGCTCGGTTTGAACTTTGAAAGAAGAGCCCAGAGCGTCGCCGTGGCTCCCGCGTTCTCCCTGCCGCGCCGGCCCTGGGTGGGAGGTGGTGGTGGTGGGGGCACCTGCGGGCCTCAGTTTACCCGGGAGAGGCGGGGACGGCGCCCGGGGCCAGAGCTCCAGCCTCCCTGCCGGGCTCCACGTCGCGTCTCGGTTTCGCAGGCATGGACGGACTTCTGGGGGACACCTGGCGCTGCAGAGGTCCCGCCCGTTCCCCTGACGCCACCTCTCGGCGGCATTCCTTAGCCTTGACCTTCCCCGGCAACGCCGTCTCGTTGGCACCTCCCACCTCGAACCCCCCAGCAGCGCGGAGGCTGCTCCCCCGGGGCTCGGCGGCCGCTCCGCCGGGGCCGACGACTTACGGAGGACGCCGCGGGAGGCGGACGCCGGGGCTTCGGCCCAGCGGCCCCGCGGACCTCCGAACTCGCAAGGTCCAGACCGTCGGCTGGGCTGTTTCGGAAACCGCTCGCAGCGCAACTGCCCGGCCGGCAACGGCTCTGCGCCTGCGCATGCGGGTGGGGCGGGCGGGCCGGCCGCGCAGAATCCCCCGCCAGCGGCGACGCGCGGCCCTGGCGCTGAGGCTGTCGCCTCCGCCGGCGTCTGCGCTCCCGGCTCCGTGCCACCCCCGCCGCCCGCGGTCTGGTCCCCAGAACCGGGCCAAGGCTGGCCTCCCACCCACGCGAGCTTGCTAGTGGGAGGCCGGGAACCTCCTCCTCCTCCTTCTCATGAGGATGGGGGCGAGGTGGTGTTGGTGTTGCTGGCAAGATGCGTGGAAGGGATGTGCGCAGGTCTTGTAACCGAAAGCAAAGCCGCACGCACTAAAATCCTTCCTCTGCCCAAGAGATATTTCACAGACTTGCTAGTTATTCTTTTAAAGTCAGATCTCTTCCTTTGACTTTTTTTTTTTCCCTTAGCGTTGTGTAAAGAACAGATGGTTCTGTGCCTGGGACACACTGAAGAGTCTGAAACCCTCAGCTCACTGCCTGCTGTGAGCCTCGGGAGCCCAGCTCTGAGTTCCTTCAACCACGAGTGCCAAGTGCCCTTATTTTAAAAAATTTATCAGGGTGACATTGGTTAATAAAATGAGATAGATTTCAAGTGTACAGTTCTATAGTACATCATCTGTATATTGCATCATGTGGTCACCACCCAAAGTCACATCTTCCATGGACACATTTGAACCTCCCCTTTTACTCTTTTCTACTCCCCTCTCCCCATCGTTCCTTCTGGTGACCACTAAACTGCTTGCTGTCTGTGTCTATGAGTTTTCGTTTGTCTTGTTCTTTCGTCGCTTTTGGATTTATATCCCACATATGAGTGAAATCATATGGTTCTTGACTTTTTCAGTAGCTTACTTCACTTAGTGTGTGTCCTGAGCAAGGAAAGCGGCTGCAGAAGTAACACCCTCGAATGCGTTTGTGTCTTTCCACAATGCCAGGTTTGCTCAGTGGAACCTTCTCAGATAAACCAGTCAGGTACCCACGCAGGTTAACGCACAAGTACAGAGCCTTATGTGACAGAGCAGAGGGATGAAAGTCCTTAGCGTCTCCAGAGAGAGCTCCACTGACCGCTGTTGCAGATAGATGCACATGGGTCCCAAGCCAGTGGCTAGGCTGGACAGAAGGTCAGGGGCTTCGGCTCTCAATACACTGTCTGTGATGCTCTCAGGTCAAGCTTGAGCATCATCTGTCCGAGGTGTTCGGCTTATGTGGACCTTATAAAGTGGGCTCCTTATGCTTATTGGCCTCTGCATTTGGGGGCTTATCCAGGGCAGTCGTGGCTGACATTTCTGTGGTTTTGGGTGTTCCAGTCACACCTTACGTTTGGTCCCTTTCTGTGTCAGTTGACATTATTCTCGTAGCTCCTGTGGAATGCATTTTGTAAAGTCCAAAAAGTCCTCAATTCTTTATACGTACCACATCTCCTTTATCCAGCTATTTGTTGAAGGACCCTTTGGTTGTTTCCATGTCTTGGCCACTGTGAATAGTGCTCGAATGAACACGGAAGTGCATATATCTTTACGAATAAATGTTTTCAAATTTTTCGGGTAGTTAGACAGAAGAGAGATTGCTGGGTCATATAGTAATTCTATTCTTAAATTTTTGAGGAAACCTCCATACTGTTTTCCATAGTGGTTGTACCAATTTACATTTCTATCAGCAGTGTATGAAGGTTATTTTTTTCCCCACAATCTCTTCAACGCTTATTATTATTTGTCCTGTTGATAATAGCTATTTTAACAGGTGCGAGGTGGTATCTCATTGTGGTTTTGATTTGCATTTTCCTAATAACTATCGAGGTGAGCATCTTTTCATATATCTGTGGGCCATTTGTCTGTCTTCTTAGGAGAAATGTCTGTTCAGGTCATTATTTTTGTTGTCCCTTTTCCTCCTCCCTGCCCCAGAGCAGTCCCCTAAGGCCCGACCCCCTAGATGACTGGACCAACCACCTGTATTCCCCTGGGGCTGCCCCAGACTCCCATCACGACAATGTCCTTCCAATAGAAGGAGTTCAAAATTCTGTCCTGTGAGACAACTGTAAGATACTAGGTTAGCTGCATGAACCAAATGATATATTATTCTACTATGTAATGTCGACTTTTGGAGTTGTAATTTTATTTCCATTATTAATTTATTTTAAACTTTTTATTGTTTGGATGAGCCAATGTCCAAGATAACCTTTCACTTTGTCCGACAAATACCACTCCCTTCTCCCCTCTTCAGTTTAAGATACAGACAGCACAGGGGCTGATTCCCTCCTGAGAGACTGAAAATACAAAGGGACAATGGCCAGGCCTTATGCAAAAAATAGAACTGTGAACTACAACTTCTGTAGCAAGCAGTCCGTGAAACCAAGTTCATTGTGGGAAGTCAAGGAGAAAACGTTTGTAAAGCCCTTAGCATCGATTTGGTACATAGTAAATGCTTAATACAGGCTTGCTATTGTTATACTATTATTATATTTATTATTCCCTCATCTCCATTCCCTCAGGGAAGAGGAGTAACTGGCTCCTCTCTTGCAACGGTTGGAGTTCCTTGGTGGAGAAGTTTGAGAACCACTGTAGGAAATGCATGCACAAGGCAGAGCAGCTCTGCTTAGAGCTATATCAAGAGGAATTTGCTGCTGTCAAAGATTAAGAATAAAAGCTCTTCTTCACAATTGCAGCAGATTTCAAAGTCATTCCTAGAGCAGAGTAACTCGCAAACACTCACGTTCTGACTTTATGTTCCTCAAAGGGGTGAGTTTGTCACCAGCGCATCCCTGGGCTGCTCCGTGGTGAAAGGTGGGTGGGCAGGACATAGAGGCAGAGCCAGGAGTAAATCCTTGACCTGATGCTCTGGTTTTCAGTACCGAAGGCCAACTCCTCCTCCAGGGTCCCTGATGTCCTTTAGTTCAACCTCATTTCATTATAATGTTGATGAACAAAAAATAAATAAATAAATAAAATCGATTCCTGGCCAAGCTCACTGTCAGTGTGGAGTGGGCATGTTCTTTCCAGGTCTCCGGTTCCCTCCACGTCCCAAAGACGTACGTGTATGAGATTAAATGGTGTGTCTCAACTGTCCCAGCCTGAGCGAGTGTGGGTGTGGGTGTGAGCAGCCCTGTGCTGGAAGGGTGTCCTATCCAGGGGTGCCCTGCCTTTGGCCCTGAGCTACCGGGAGAGGCTCCGCCCCCACCCTGCCACCTGAGACTTCGAACTGGAATCAGCTGATTGGAAAATAATTATCGTACGTGTTTTTATTCATGTTCTTTAAATGTGTGTATAGCTCGCACTTATTTCAATGTTCAGTATTAGAAGTGTTTTGGGTCTTTATGTAGAACGTTGGTGATGTTTTTGTGACCAGAAATACACCGTGGGAACTTAACTCTTGTTTATGACAATTAACTCATGGTGAAATTGGTGTTGTTTTATATCGTTTCACGTAAAGTCGCAGTGAGGATGTTAAATGACGACTTATTGTGGACGTTTTACCTCCGCTGAGATGGAATTTCAACTGTTTAGATAGTGAGTATGTTTGGCTCCAAATCTGGCAGAAATCAAAGTATCCCTTTGTACAGGTCAGCAAGACCCAGTTAAGAGAATGTAATGATTTATTAAACCGGCCTTCCCAAGAAGATAAACTGGCTGAGTCAGTAATAGTCTCGAGGGGTCTTAGAAGGAAACAGGCACTGAGCCACGTGGGTCCCCTTCTCTTCTGCTGTATCCACCTTGAAAGAGGGACAGATGAGCAACCGCTTGTGCTCTGAGAGATGAGCGGGAGAACTTCACGAGAGATGTCCTGGGTTGTGTTCTGGGGCTGCACCGTTGACATTAGACCCGCACTGGGGGATGGTGGCCCTCACCCCTCACCCCTCACCTGACCGGGCCTCTACCAGTGGTGGGAAGCGGGAAGACCCTACCACTGAGCTGTGGTCTAAGACAGCCGGTCTCAGATCTTACCCAGCACCAGAATCATCTGGAGGTAAAATACGAATTTCTGTGCCCCACCCCCTGCATTTCTGATTCACTGGGTTTTGCGGGGGGGGGGGCAGAATTTGCACCTCTGGGGTGCTGCTGTGGCTTGGCCAGGGCCACCCTTGAGAGCCAGTTGTCTCGGAGGAGCCACTGTCCTTTGTAAACTCATCCAACCTGAAGCTGATGACAGTCTTCTTCAAAGGATCCAGAATAGGGACCGGGATGTTGGGAAATCTATGCCGTTTTTAGGTTTCCTTTTCTTTCAGCCAAGTGTCCAAATGAATAATGAATGAGCTGCTTTTGTTTCTTAAGCCCCAGTGTTAGAATGCTTAATTAGGTCCCTCTGTGTGGACGGGCTTGGGGGAATTTGCAGCACAGCAGTCCCTCTTTTTCCTGGGGGTGCGGGGGGTGGTACATCCCAAGAGCCCCAGTGGATACCTGAAACCATGGATAGTATTGAACCCTATATATACTACGTTTTTTCCTATCATACCTATGCTAAAGTTAATTTGTAAATTAGGCGCAAGATCAACCAAAATAACGAATAATAAAATAGAACAATTATATAACAATATGTTGTAATAAAAGTTATGCGAACCTCGTCTCTTTCTCTCTCTCTCTCTCTTTCTCAAAATATCAAAATATCTGGACAAAGGGGTGATCCACATCCTGGGCAGGATGGAGAGGGATGGCATGTGATTTCATCACGCTCCTCAGAACGGCATGCGATTTAAAACTTACGAATTGTTTATTTCTGGAATTACCCATTTAGACCGTGGTTGACCAGAGGTAACTGAAACCACAGAAAGCGAAACCGTGGAGAAGGAGTGGGAGACCGCTCGCTGTAGGTTGGTGATGATGAAAACAAGCCTCTGAAGTAATACGGCAGCATTGATGGCGGTTCTCGACAAAGAGGCAACTACTCCAAAAAGGTGTCCATCAGCTAAGTTCCCGCCCACAGGTTTTCTCCGGAAGTTCCCAGGGCTGATTGTGGTCCTTGGTGGGCTCTTCTGTCTACAGACTAAGCCATGAGCATTTTATGAGCAGGAGCCTTGACAGTGTTATTTGTAACATGAGGCCAGAACAGTGCCTGGCTATCTAAAGGTTTTCATGAGTGTTTCTTGGATGAAGAGTCAGCGATTTGGAAACTTGAAAAAGCGAATCCCCAGCAGTCTGGGCAACAGCTCTTGGGGGAAACAGAACCGAAGCAAGCTGGGTATTTGTGAGCTGGTCGGGAACATGACTTGTTGCCATGGAAGAAAATGAACACTAGATTTCACATAGAGGCGCCCAGAAATAGTTTCCTGGCAGAGTGCCTCTTCGGGGCTGTGGCTGGAGAGGTGGTAACAGCCCCAGGAGGGCACCATCGGGGCTGTGGTGTTCACCGCTTTGTGCCCTGAGCCTGGCACAGAGTCTGGCACTGTATCTGCTCCAAATGTTTGTTGAATAAATGATGGGCCATAGGGGGCTTCAGCTTAGACAAGAGTTGGGCTGAGGTTTGGGGGTGCTGCAGACACCAATAGATAGTAATTGTAATTCAACTCTCTACATCTGTATAAGGGAATGTACTGTTTTATTTGCATAAGAAAAGCTCCCTCTCCAGATGAATCAATGCTGGGAATTCTAAACTGGATGCAAGAATACATTTTCAGGTAAAGGGGTATATTTTTGTCATGGCAAAGTGTGAAGAACAAAATAAAAACGGCTGTAATTCTGCCACTCAGAGATATTCAGAGTTAAAATTTGGGGGTACATTTCTCGAGATCCTTTCTCCCAGGATGCTGTGTTTCTTACTTTTTCACTCAGGTAGCATTATTTGTGAGCATGTCCATGCCATTAAATGTTTTCCATGTCATACTGTTAGAAATAACGCTTCAGGAAACATCTTTGTACATAAAAGGTCCATGCCTGGGGACCTTGGGCAGCCTCCTTCTCCCAGGGGAGGATGGAGTCCAGGGGGCAGAGCCCAAAGTCTGGAGTGGAGCTGCAGGGAGGAGGCACCCCTCCTATCCTGAAGGCCCAATAGCCCAAATGCAATACAAAAAAGCATTTTTTATTAATTCTCTCAGAAAAATCCACTTCTCTAATGACTAAGTCGTGGAATTTTTAGGTCAAAGGTTATGATGCGTGTTGCAAAGTGGAGGCGGGAAATAAGTTCTGCTACGGAAGAATCAATGAATTATAACTTTCCGCCTATCGATAATTCACAAAAAATACGAGAATTGTTTCTAAAATAGTTTCAGAACCACAAGTTTTAAATGGAGTCTATATCTGTGTTAAAGTCCTGGACAGGATTGCAAACATCAGTTCCTTTAAGAAGTGCTCTGTGCATAATATCCACATAGATGCACATTGCCCAATTCGGAAAGGAAACGGCAAGTAAATAAGCATCTAAAATGTTAGGCCATTTCAGAAAGCAAGTAAATTGCATAACACTTACTGGAATCAGGCAACTCTGCAAGGCAGGCTGGGTAAATTCTTGAGATGACAGCCTACTTAGTCGTGTTTCTAGGGACAATGAGGCACCCTGCTTGGCACCCGTTTTGGGAACAGTGGAAAAAGTGCACAGGCAACCAGCCAAAAGTTTTACTGCCTTATTGAAATTCAGCTGGGGTCCAGGGGTCATCTCCCATCGGGCTGTTTTGTTCACTGTTTGTCCCTGTGCCTGGCACGGAGCCTGGAACACTGCAGGCTCCATAGCGCCACAGTCTCTTCTGAATACATTTTTCTAATTCCACTCGGTGTAACTCGACACAGACGTACGGTCTGTGCTGGGAAGGTGCGTAGAGGAACAGAAAAGATTTCAAGGATCCAAATTCACTGCAGGGAAATTATCAACCAGCTGTGGTGACAAGACCAATGGAATAGTCAAAGTTTCTTCAGGTTGCATTCAACAAAACCCGTCTGGCTAGATGAAGGTGGGAAAGGGTTTATCAGAGAATATTAAGGATCTCTGGGTTGCTCTGAATCCACACAGACGGGAGTAAAATCCCACCATGCAATGGGGCTCACTTTAGCCTCTAGAGACTATGCCTTCACTATGTCCACTAGGTACCTGCAGACATCTTTAAACATAAAGATGACTGTCTGTCCAGCTCCGCTTCCTCTGCCCATCAGGTACCTTTGCTGCTGTGCTCACTGGAAGATCACTCTCCTCTGCCACCTCCTCTCCTTATCCACTTCTGAATCCAGGCCTCACATGGAGGCATCTGATTGGTGGAACCCTTGTCACATGCTCCACCTTCGCTGCAAGGAAGTATGGACACGCGGATGGAGTTTCTACTGTGGGAGGGCAGGGTTCATCACTTAGAAATGGCGCCAAAGCATAGGGAGAGTGTTGAAGAGATGTTGGGTGGCCACAAATGACAAATATTCACGATCCCATGGAGGAAAGCTACAGTTTTGTTTTGTTTTTTTTAAAGCAACACAAAGGTGAGATTTTTGTGGCATAAATTGAGTATTAGTGGATTTCAGAGAAGGGAAAGGAACTTGAGACCGTGGTTCAGCACAGACAACTTGGAGTAGATGGGTCTTGAATATGGTGTGAAAGAAACAAGGATTAGACTTGAGAGAGAAGAAGGAACCATTTCCGGTGGGAGACTTGGCAGAGATAAAGGCATTGGGGTGCGTGCGTGCGTGCGTGTGCGTGTGTGTGTGTGTGTGTTGTGTGTGACTGTATAATTTGTTGTCCAAACCAGCACACTCAGGGGTAAAAGGAAACACTCTAAAAAATTGCACCCAGGTATACTCTGGGATTGACCCAGGCAAACTGAGATTGACCCTGCGGATAGAGAATTCCTCGCCTTCTCATCCTACCGACAAGTAATTGAACATATGTCACCACTGGGAATTCCATTCACTCCTGGCTTACCTTGTTTCTCTAGTTTAAGGCCCAATTTAAACGAATCCCTCCGCGAGGCCTTCCTTCTGCTACCCCACTCAGGATCAATCACTTCGTTCCTTATTGCTGCTGGGACAAATTACTATAAATTCAGTGGCTTAAAATAACACAGACCTATTACCTTAACAATTCTAGAGGTCAGAAGACCAAAACAAGCCGCAGAGTTGTGTTCCTTCTGGAAGCTCTAGAAAAGAATCCGTTTCTTTGCCTTTTCCAGCTTCTAGAGGCCACCTGTATTCCTAGGCGCATGGCGTCTTCCTATATTTTCAAAGACAACAGTCTTCGGTTCCCTCCACCCCCACCTGGCATTGCTGCCAGAGGCAACCATTTAAACATTTTTTGCTGTATCTTCTGGGTGTTTGTTCCATATCTCTCACTAATAAACGAGTACGACTACAACTTAATTGTTGTTCAACAATAATTGAACAGCATTAGTCATTACTTATTGACTTCCTGCTTCCCTAACTTCAGATCGAGCTTATTTACTGCCTCTTTGCCTTTTCTGCTTTATTCTTCCCAATTGCGTTGTTTCTCTCTTTTTAGTTTCTCGGTTACGTTTGTAAATTTAAGCAATATAGTTACTTTTTATTTCTAGTTCTATCAACCAGAAACGATATGTCTGTCTTGCCTTCCCACTTTGTAAGATGAAGACATTTGTCCTACCTCCCAGTCCTGTTCTCTCTCTGTCCTCAATGATTTAGCATTTTCCTGCATTCCAATATTTTAAATCACTTAAATAATTCCATTAGAAAGAACAAAGATGTAAACAAACAAACAAACGAAAATCTTGTTTGTCCTATTAATGTATCACTGTGTCTTTTTATCTATTTATCTAGCTATCCTTCTTCTCATCCTAGACTGTGGGTTCTCCTGGGCAGAGGTTGTTTCTGGAACCCACCTGGCGACAGGCCTTTTGCCAAGCAGCTTCTCAGTAACGTGTGTGCTGTGACTGATGAGCATGGGGATAGCAGTGTTCGAATCTCAGCTCTTTTCTGACGGGATAAATGAGACAGTCCTTTGGCTGGGACTTTATAGACTAGGCTGAAGAGACTTCTCTCAGAGCAGTATCATCTCTCGCTGTCCTTGCCCGGAGAGTAAGAAGAAATTAAGCAGGCAGACGGGTGTCCTCCGCGGCAGCCTCAGCCATCCCTTCCAGTCGAGGCACGGGACGCAGTTACAGCGCTCTGGCCACAAGGGGACGCTGTGCCCTTAAGGATGGGCTGGCGGAGGACTTGCGACTGTAATGTCGGCCACTGGCGGTCACTCTGAAACAAGTAAGATCACGCCCCTCTTCTCGGTAACGCATCCTGGACACCATTCTTTGTCAGTGCATATATATATAGCTATCATGGTTATCCCGGCTCTTTACAGCTCTTGGCAATTGTAAACGTAATTGCGATGGCCGTTATGGTACCTTCATTGTTGAGAGCGGGCCGCTTTATCACCCACTCTTCACCTGTCGGTAGGGGAGGAGGGGCCTCACCTTCTCAGCAGGTGGACGCCCTTCCGGGACCCACCGGGAAATCAGGCACTTGAAGCTGTGCCCTGCCTCGGCTCTCTCAGGAGCCCGTCTGCCTGCGAGTTAAATCTTTTCACCTCTCTGTGCCTTCCTTCTCTGGGAGGTAATCCTCGCGTCTAATTGTCAGCTGTAGAGACATCTTTTGGAAAATTCGTTTTGGCCTAGAAGTCAGCTTTCTGGAGCTGACAATTCTGACAGCGGTTTAACCACTCCCATGTCTATTTCCTCACGTGATTCAGAACTGGGAGGGAAGAGATGTGATTGCTTATCCTTAAAGCAAACATGTGGGTTCCGGAGGCCAGAGATGGGGCAGCAGACGGGAAGGGAGGGACGCAGAAGACACAGGTGGCTCTAGTCGAGGATGGAGGAGGGTCACCAAGTGTCTGTCCTGCTCCAGAAACAGGAGATCTCATCCAAGTCTCTCTCCATGAGGACAATGGAAGTTTGTATTAGGGTGGAGACAGGATCAAGGAGGTGAAACTTAAAAGGCGGAGGTGGGGGCGAGTGGTGGGTGAGGACCACCCGGGTGTCCTAAAGAGAAGGGTGGGGAAGGGCTGTGGGCGGAGAATGAGTGGCTGGAGGCGGGGGGTGGGGGGACTGCCATGCTGACGACCAGGTCTCTGGCAACTTCCACTGAGGGGGCAAACACTATCTCTTGGTCCCCGTTCACTATACTTCTTGGCAGTACTGCCTGTAGATCAGAGCGAGGGGGACCCTTACCTCAAACTCCACACTTTATAAGCCCTGCTTTGGCATTTATTCAACCGAACTACTTCCTTAAGGGTAAGGAGTCCATGAGTACATGGGGTATGCCCACCTGGTGCCCACGACACCCTCCGTCCCTCATTCTGAGTATCCGGAAACTCGTAATTCCATACCCAACGGCCTCCATTTCCAGAGTCTTTTCTCCTTGGTTTCCGAGGCATCACTCCAATCTCTGCTTTCTCCTTCCTGTGGCTTCTTCCAGTGTGTGCGTGTCCAACATTTCCTGCCTTTGTGAGGACACCAGGCCTATGGATTAGGGCCCTGCACCCTCGTGACCTCATTGTAACTTGATTACCTTTGTAAAGACTCCAGTCAAGGTCACATTCTGAAGTGCTGGGCGGTTAGGATGCCATCTTTTTCTGGGGACACGATTCAGCCTGTAACGCATCATATCGTCACAGTTGCTCTGGGGTAGATTTTGTTATAATCTTCTCTATTTTAGAGGTGAGGAAACTGAGGCCCGGAGAAATGAAATCATGTGCCAAGGTCCCACAGCTTGTATGGGCCGGATGCGAACGCTGGCTGGCCGACTCTGAGACGCCTACTCACTATTATGTGCCAATACTCTCAAGGTCGCTGGAATAGGAGTGTCTGTGGCAGCAATGAGGAGTGAGGGAGTTTCAGGTGGGCGAGTGGGATAAGCATGGGCAGAGCAAGTGGGGGGCCATGGACTGGAGGCGCACCTGAGGGGCTGGAGGACGTGGGCGGTGTGGTCATGTGTGGTCCATGGTGTATGGTGGTCTGGGTGAAGGTATCTGAGTTTGATGTGAATTTGAGGGGGAGGTGGCTTTATAGGTTCTAGAGAAGGGGGATGCTCAGAAGAGATTCGAGAAGCATATGTCATATTAGTCCAGAGATCAGGTCTGTTCCGTTCATCTCTGTATCCTCAGGACCCAGTACTGGGACCGGCCCGAGGAAAGAGCTCAGTTAATTCTGTTGGATGAATCGAAGCGTTCAGGCCCCATATGGATCAGAGAGGGACGAGACACGAGGCAGGAGGCCATCCAACGACGCCGTCATGTTGAGACACGTCCGTCATTTTTGTTTTGCACTCAAAGCACAGCGGGTCCCATTCCTTCCTGGGCTATCCCCTCACCCAGGAGGACCCCTGGGTGCTTTCCAGGACGATTCAGCTCCCACTGGGGCTGAGTCTCCCACCAGACATGACAGGTACAGGGGTTGAGAGACCAGGACAGGGGTGGGAGGGGACTCGGGATGTCCTGTTTTCAGGAGATTCACAGCCTCCAGGTGTGGAAATTCAACCTGATGGCACATGAACTTCTACACACCGAGGATCCAGCTACCATGAAAATGTGCATAAAATCTGACTTGGTTCCCGTGGTAGACGAGCTGACACACTTTTAACTATCTGATTTCTTCATAAAGACATAATTTAAGTGTTTCAGCATCGCATGAGGCTGCAGGGGGCTGGAGAGGAGGGGTCTCTGTACAGTGGCTGTGAGAGGTGAGGCGTGGAGGTGGGGGCAGAGGTGCAGGGCGAGGGCCTCGGCTCTGCAGAAGCTGCCAGAGATCCCAGCCAGCCGCCTTCCGCCCTGCCAGAGGGCAGGGGCTAGTTCCCTCCCTCCCGCTGTCTCTCTACACTCCCCATGGAATTCCCCAGTGACATGTCCCTGGGCAAGGGGACCTAGGCCTCCGGAAACCTTCCAGTCAGGGACGCAGCGTCTTGGGCCCTTCAACAGCAATGCAGTGCTGGTTGTCCTTCTCCTCAGGACACTTGGGGAACCTGGTACCCAGGAAGGCGACTTAAGAAGAAAAAACATCCCCAGACACTCTGTATAGCCTTAGTATAGCTCAGCAGGTGTGCTGTCCCATCCTCCCTGTGGCCAGAGGCCACCCTATCTGAGGGAAGCAGCCTGGCCGCTGCCTCCCCATCCTGTGCCCCCACAGAACAGCACGCCGACCTCCCTCCTGGCTTGACTCTGAGCAGAAGCCTCTGCAAAAAGAAGAAATTACCATAACAGCTTTGATTTGGAGTCTGCCCCAAAAGATCATATCTATGCATGTCTTCACTTCTATTATGGCCAGAATGGCTTCTACAGGTGCATTAAATTTCCAAAGATTGAAATTGTACAAGAATCTATTACTGAGAAGGAAGGCTGATATTTCAGTAGCAAGGTCTGGACAGACTTTTGCATTGGCTGGAGCAGAAGAAAAAGAAATAGAAACGATGTAAGGAAACTCGTTTTTCTTATGGCTCTTTTTGAACTGAGAATGCTCTTAAAACCTTTCTAGCTATAACGTTCCCTGAATCTGAATCTATGAATTAAAAAGCTGTGGCCTCAGCTGGCACCTAAAAGCTCCTGGAAAGAGAATGTCTGCTGTCTACTACTGGATAACTAACTACTGGATACTGATATTTAGAGCTGGTGTCTTGACACACTTAATCTCACTCCACTGTCACAGTTACTCTTGGTGGTAGCTGTAAAACCCAGTAAGAGGAGACCCGGAGAGATAAGCATTTTATTCAGGGTCACAGTGCTGCTAAGTGGCAGAACCATGATTCACATCCAAATTTGATTATGTCACGCTGCTTCTGAAATACAGATCCTATGCAGGGAGTGAGGCTTCCGATGGAAAACTCTTAAAATTTGCCTGCAATGACTTTTCGTCAAAGTTCCAGAGTATTGGGAGTTGATCAAATGAGGCCTGGGCATTTGGGGGACTGTTTCCCAAGTGGAGGAAAAGGTTTGGATCTTGATTTGTTCACCCCGCATCCTGCCCCCAAACCCCGAATATGTCACCTAGTTCAGAGAAGTTTACTTACCTGGGCTGACACCAGTCTGATTAGAAACGATACTCACTTTCGTAGCAGGAAAGGACCAGAATGACCAGCAGGAGAGACAGGGACAGCTTCGTGCTTTATTTTGCTTTGAATTTTCAGCCTTAGCAAATGATGAGCAATTAGGAGCTGGACTCAGGAGCTTGGGGAGCCCAGGGCTATTTGTACCTAGTGAGCCTCACTGGTCCTGCTCACATAGGACGTGACAGGTCACAAGGCCTGGCTTCCAGCCCTCCCTTCCTCACTGAGGGCTGATGCCATCTATCCGCATCACAGACCCCAGTGACCTGTTCAAAGCAAGGCATTGCTGGCGCCATGCACGTCATCTTTGTAGCAAAAACCAAGGTTGTCATTTTACAAATGTCTAATCCGTTCATGGGTGGGAGCCCCCTGGAATTTAACTCCTTCACTGTAGGGGCAGTGTTTGGCTTAGTTCCTCTTCACTTAGCATAGAGCCTGGCACAGAGAAAGGATCAGCAAATATTTCTGGAACATATTAATAAATACGAAAGAACAAACCACGAAATTTGGTTAGGGTGCATCTTTAGCGTGAAGTGATGCCTGCTGTGCTGGTTTCCATAGGGCCGTTGAGAGAGAAAGGTTCGTAGCATGGTGACAACTGTGAAAGAGATCAGGGGTTTTCAACGCCCAGAGGAAAACTTACGTCCCCCGCCACTAACTTCCTATTCTAATCTCATGCATCAAGAGATTTCAAATCAAGTTGAGTGCTAAGTTGAGAAACAGATCTTCGATTTCACTGGTCCATCAGGACCATGCCTTCTGAGCCGTCAGGGTCCCAGCAGCGGACGTGCCTGCTGGGCTCATCCTCTGCCTGTCCTCAACTAGGAGCACAGTGCTCTATGGAAGCACATGGGAGGCTTGGACGATTCTGAGTGAAAGCGTCAGGAAGTGGGGTGCTTGTGGCTAGGTCCTTCCACCCCGATGCCTGGGTTCCTTGAACCTGTGTGCGGGAATCCTCTTTAGAAGTGACCTCGAATTGTATTTAGGGGTTCCTTATGCCATTCATCTTTTGTGTCCCTTCCCTGGAAAGGAGGAGCAGGGACCAGAACCCCACCTTTGTTGGCTCTCTAGGGAAAATCAGTAGTATGTGTGAAAGAGATGAATCATTTTAGTGCTGAATAACTGACTTTTAAAGAGCAAAAAGTTTTAAATTTTGATTGACTTTTCCTTTTGTAGTTCACACTTTTTATGACATGTGTAAGAAATCTGTGCCAAACAAAGACACTAAGACTTTGGTCCTTTTTTTCCCCTAGGAGTTCTATATCTTTAGCTTTTACATTTGGGACTATGATCCATCATGAATTAAATCTGATATATGGTGGTGTTGGAGATTCTTTAATATATCCAATTGTTTCAAGACAATTTGTTGAAAAAATTATCCTTCCCACACTAAATTGTCTTTGTACCTACGTGAAAAGCCAAGTGACCATATATACCTAGTTCTATTTCCGGATTCCATATAGTTCCATGAACCCATTTGTCTGTTTACATCAACATCGTACCACCCTAACTACTGAAGTTTTGTATTAAGTTTTGAAGTTATGTAGTGTTGCACCTCCAAATTTGTTATTTTTCAAAATTGTTTTGGCTATTATAGGTCCTTTGCAGTTAAATATAAATTTCGAAACCAGATTTTTCATAAATTTACCAAAAAAAAAAAAGAGCCTAGTTGGACTTTAGTTAAGATTGCATTGCATTAAATCTATAGTATCAATCTGGAGGAAACTGACATCATAAGAATATTATTTCCAATCCATAAATATGTCCCTTTTAGGTCTTCGGTAATTTCTCTCAGCAATGTTTTATAGTTTTTTTCCTACAGGTCTTTCACATCTTTTATCAAATTTGTTCCTAAGATATTGATAGTTTTGGACATTATAAATTGCATTGTTTTTAAATTTCAATTTCTGATCCTGCAAGGCAAGTATATAGACATACAATTGAGTTTTGTATATTAATCTTATATCCTGCAACCATGCTAAACTCACGTTCTAATCCTTTGGCAGACACTATCTAATTTTCTATAAGTTATTTCTGAATATAGGTTTAATTCCTTCTTTTTGGTGCCTTTTTCCCCCCTACCGCACTAGCAAGAACTTCCCATAAAAAGTTCAAAAGCAACGACAGTGGATATCCTTGCACTGGACCTGTTAGTAGGAGAAATGCATCCAGACACCTATGTTTGCTGGAGATTTTTTCATAGATGTGCTATATCAACCAGGGAAATTCCCTTTAAACTTAGAGCTTTTATCATGAATTAGTGTTAAATTGTCAAATGTACTTTCAGCATCTATTAATCACACGGCTTTCCTCCTGTATTAATACGGTGAGTTACATTGGTTGACTTTCAAATATTAAAACTACTTTACATTATTGGGATAAATTCTATTTGGCTAACACATATTACCCTTTTTTATATAGGATCACTTGTTGGATTTGATTTGCTAAAACTTTGTTAAGAATTTTTATGTCATTCTTGATGAATAATTGTCTAATTCTCCTTTCTTACAATATCTTTGGTTTGGGGATCCTAATGTTGGTCTCATAGATGGAGTGAGAAAGTATTTTTTCCTCTTCAATTTCCTGTGAGATGTTGTGTAGAATTGGGATTATTTATTCCTTGAACATGTGCTAACATTTACCACTAAAGTGATCTAAACCTAGAGTTTTCTTTGTGAGATTTTAAACTATAAATTCAATTTCTTTCATAAATAGGACTATTGAAGTTTTTCATTTTTTCTTGTGTAAACTATTTTGTATCTTCCAGGAAATTTGTGCTCATTCATCTAAATTGTCAAATTTAGTGCCATAAGTTGTGCATAACATTCTTTTTTTTATATGAACATCTGTAGAATCTGTTGTTACCTCTCATTCTCGACACTGGTCATTTCTTTTTCTCCTGATTGGTCTAGACAGAGGTGTACGAATTGTTTTTGAGCTTCTCGAAGAACCAGTTTTTGGTTTAATTTTCTCTATTATTTTTCTCTCTCTATTGTCACTGATTTCTGCTCTACCTTTGTTATGTCCCTTCTTCTGCTTATACTTTCATGGGCTCTTCTGGTTTCTTAAAGTGGAAGTTGGGGTCACTGATTTGAGACGTTTTTTTCTACTAGGCATTTTAGGGCTATAACTTTTCCTCTGAGTACTGCTTTTGCTGCATCACAAGATTCAAGGCCAACGCACAAAAATCAACTGTATTTTTGTATACCAGCAATGAACAAGTAGAAACCAAAATTAGAAAAACAATACCACTCATAATAGCTCCAAGAAAATAAATACTTAGCTCTAAATCTAACAAAACTTGTACAGGATCTGAATCCTGAAACTACACAATGCTGATGAAACAAACCAAGGATGTAAATAAATGGAGAGACATGTCAGGTTCATGGTTTAGAAGACTCACCATCATAAATAAGTGAATTCTCCCCAAACTTATCTATAGATTTGATGTAATTCCAACCAAATCCCAGCAGGGCTTTTGTACAGATAATCTGATTCTATAATTGATAGAAAAGCCAAAATAATTTTGAAAAGAATAAAGTTGTAGAAATCACATTACTAGATTTTTTAAGACCTGTGCGAAAGGCTTCAGTAATCTTGTCCACGTGGTCGTGGTAAAAGAGATTCATAGATCAATGGAAGAGAATACAAAGTCCAGAAATAAACCCAAACTAAGATGGCTAATTGATTCTTGACGAATATACAAAAGAAATTCAGTGGAAAAAGAATACTCTTTTTAACAAATGGTCTTGCAACAATCAGGGACATCTATCCATATGCCCCCCCCAAAACAAAAAAAGCAAAGACCTCACACTTAAAAAAAAATTAACTTCAAATAGATCATAAATTTAAATGTAATAAGTTAAACTATAAAACATTTAGGAAAAAAATATAGGAGAAAATCTTTAAGAACTGAGGCTAGACAAAGATTTTAGACATGACACCAAAACGCACAACCCAAAAAAGAAAAATAAAATTGATAAGGTGGATTTCACCAAAATGAACATACCTGCTCTATGAGAAACACTGTTAGGTGAACGCAGAGCCACGCCACAGACTAGGAGCGTGCAAAGCACATAACTGACGATGGATTTGTACCCGTAACACAAAGATTCTAAACTCATCGGTAAGAAAACTATGCAATTTAAAAATGAAAAGATCCGAACGGACACTTCCTCGAAGATGGCAGATAAGCACATGAAAAGATGTTCACCGACATGAGCCATCAGGGAAATGGAACTTAAAACCACGATGAGATTCGCTCTACGTCTGTTGGGGCGGCTAAGAAATATTGACAATACCAAGTGTCGATGAAGACGCAGAGCAACTGGAACTACCTTTTTGCCGAGTAACCACTTTTTTCTCAAACACGAGACCTAAAATGCTTACAAGAAGTACTGTTTTGACTTTGTAACTTTAAGCAAAGACACAATCGCCAGTTGACTCAACAGTTTTCTAGTGAGAGCACACATGGAACAAATTTCAATTGTGCAGTGTTTGAATGGACTGTTAAGTTTTTCCTTCAGCTTCCTGTGTATGTTCACTATTCCTCATTAAAAAAAAAAAAAAAAACCTCTTGAATTTAGCCTTTATTTTGTTCTAAAGCAGGAGTCAAACTTTTCCTGTAAAGGGTCACAGTAAATATTTTCAGCTTTGTGGGCTATATGGCCTCTGTTACAGCTTCTTAACTGCCCTCAGCAGAGCAGCTGGAGGCAACAGGCATGCATTTGTATTGGGTGGGTTCCAAAAAAACTTTACAGAAACTGGCTGCGGCTTGATTTGGCCCACTGACACATCCAGGGGTTGGAGCAGCAGAGGATTAAGGAACCGGTCATCACACCATTAGAACACAGCTGGCAGCTATTGGGCAACACCAACAGAACAGCCAGCTTACATCGGCACTGAGCATTTAATTAGCAGCTGCCTGGTTTTGTTGGAGAAACATGTCCACTGCTTGCAGGCACTGGTCCGAAGGTAGTTTCAAGAGATATCTTTCTCATCAGCCCCTTTCTACTTTGCAGCTCGTCCACTGTCACCATCCATACGGCAAGGGTGGAGCCTGGGGCCTGGAGGTACTGAGGGACTGTCTTTAAGTGGCAGAACTGTGTCAAAAGCCCAGTTCTCCTGACCTCACTCCAGGTCTCTCCCATTGAACAAACCTTCCTTTTACAAATAGGGAGCACCCCAGAAAAACAGGAAGTATCTTCGCCTGTGCTATCTTGAGTAGCTCAAGTGTTCCTCAGGGTTGCCCAGGGATGGCATGAGAATCACTCACCGCATTGGCATCTCTGGGGGTGGGACCCAGGGGACCTTGGAGCACACCCCAGGAGAGGGAACGGTACCTTGCTCCTCCAGCCCATCTGGTGGCCCGAGACAGACAGCTGCAGGGCCCGGGTCCAGGGTAGTCTGCCGAGGCCGCCAGTCTCCACAACACCCACAGCAGGCTTGAAGGAACAGACTTTATTTATCTAGCTCTCAAACACTAGAGGATAAAATTCAGCTGAATTATAACAATCTATTTACAAAGTGCTGCCTGCGGGCCAGGCAGGGCAGGCTTGGCACTTCCCCCGACACCCGCCAGGCACAGCCTCCTAACAAGCCTGGGCCACCTTCCATCTGCAGCACAGAGAACGTTGACATACACGCGACCAAACCCCCAGTGACAGAATACCAGGCAGGAGGGCACCAGATCGACAGAGTGACGGACAGACAGACACAGACAGGGGCTGTCTCAGTGCTTCTTCAGGCTGTAGGCCAGGCTGCCGGGGACCCTGGTGCCCTGCAGGGGTGGCGAGTTCCAGACGGCAGAGCTCGTGCGCTTGTGGTAGCGCGGCTTGCTCTTCTTGAAGATGTCTTCCAAGTCCAGCTGGAGGATGGTTCCGAAGAGCTCGAGAAGGTTCGGGGGGTGGTAGTACTGGTGGATGATGGCCTGGCTGAGCTGCGTGCCTGCAGGGAAACAGGGCCGGTCGCTGCCTTGGGGGAACTTCCTCACGCCCCCACCCCACTGACGGAGCCCTCGTCACCCTCTCCACGCCAGCGGGCCGGCACCTCCGGCCATGTCAGCTCCTCTGAGGTCCCCCCTACTGGCCCCTCTCCCCCATCAAACACCGATATCGTTCTCACTGCATGTTCCCACTGCCATCTTTTGGACGCTCAGCCTGAACACGGGTGCTCAGGAGCTCACGGGTGAGGCACTCGCGGCCCGACCTCGTTATCCCCACACCCACCTGGGCGCCAGGTCTTTTATTCACCCATTTTATAATGGCGAGATCGGCCCAAAGGCACGTGGCTCGTAACTGGCAGGGCCAGAGTTGGGACACAAGTCTAGCTCCAGAACTTCAGCATATGATGCTGTCCTCGATTGCCTTGGCTGACTATTTATCTCGTCACCCCACAGGCCCTGAAGTGGAGGGTGCAGACTGAGGGGGGGGCCTCCTGGCTGAGGCTGTGGGCAAAACACGGCCCTGCCAACAAGGCTGAGGACCCAGAGGATCAGAAGGCGGGGCCCAGCTTGCTCTGCACTAGGCCCCCTGCATGCTAACAGCCCTTCTCAGCTGGGTCCTAGTATCACGGCCATTTCACAGATGAGAAAACTGAGAGAGAACGAGCTTAAGAGAGTTTAAGCATGGTTCGGTGGCTTTCCTGGTCATCTGGCTGGCTGGCCACACTGATCCCTGCATGCTGCCACCTACCAAATGACTTGATGCTGACAGTTAAGGAGACTAAGTCTGATTCTTGTTACTGTGGGGTTCAACAACCAAGGGCAAGTTGTCTTCTGTAGAGTGCTGACCCCTGGGGAGTGAGACTGCACCCCACCCTGACCCCCGGCCTTGCAAACAGTAAAGCACCCACAGTATGCACTGGCTGCACAGTCATGCTCACCCACACTCCTGTTTAAATGCTGGGGCCTGGAGTCGGGCCCCGTAAACTCCAAGGTCAAATCCCGCTCAAGTGCCCGCCCCTCCCTCAGGACTTTCCTGGGTTCCCCAGCTGGCTGGAACCCCCACGTACCAGTCTTACCGCCCCATTACTACTCTTAGCTCTGTGCCCACCCTATGCTACTTATTTGGGTCCAAGTCTCATCTGGCCTGCTGGGCACAACTCCAAGGAGGGGACTAGCACCCAAGCCGGAACGCCTAGCACCATTGTGCCCAGAGCCAGCCGCAATTTAATAAGTCTGTTGAGAACAAGGACGTCCAACATCATCATCTGGTCCAAAGATGGGCCCACCGGCCACAGGGCGCCCACCCTTCCCTGGGCGCATCCCAAGGCCCGACGTAGGCTTCTCAGGCCCATGCATCAAGCTACCAGCCCACGGGCACAACAGGCTCCCGACATCCACGGCAGCTGAGCCATTCCCTCCGGGGCCCCAGAAGTCACAGGTGAGGACCCAGGTCTCCGGGGAGCTCCAGGCCCTGCTTACCTCTGGCCCAGGAGGGGATGGGTTTCCGGGGGTGGGCCTCATCATCGGTGGAGTCATCGCTATTCAGATCCATCCCGTAGTTATCTGGGTTGATCTTGGGAGGGGCCCTGTGCCCTTGTGGAGTCATTTGATACGAGGTACAAGCCGGGGACTGAAAAAAATAAACATGGCCGTTAGCTTCCTCCTCGCCCCGACCCCTGCATCTCTCACCGTCGAGGAAGGCTGGGGCTCTGCCCACCGCCTCGCTTCAGAGGAAAAACCAAAAGGCTCAGGGTTGCTTTTTAATTTTAAAAAGTCACACCACATACACAACTCCGAATCTTCCCTTTCCATGTTAAAGTGAGTTGCAAACGTTACTTTCAGGTCGGTGTGTCTGCCGTGACCAGCTCCCGGGACTCCACTGGGAGCCCCTTGATTTGTAATTTAAACATACGTTCCAGGTGAACGTTCAGCAGCTCCCAGCTTTCCAGCATCTCGACCCACGCTGCACTGAAAGCCCTTCCTCACAGTACCACTCGTTCGTAAGAGCATTAAGCTGGAAGGAGCCTAAATGCTCATCAACAGGCGCTGGTTAAAGAAATTCTGGCAGCTAAGTGGTACACAGCTGTCAGAAATAAGAGATTTACAAGTGCTGAAATAGACAGATGTCGACAATACATGAAACGAAAGGAAAAAAGGGAGGAAAAAAACCAAGCTGCCAAATGGTGTGTGTTATGGAGTAAATGTCTGTGTTTCCCCCAAATCCCTGCGTGAGATCCTAACCCGTAATGTGATGTTTGGAGGTGCAGAGGTCGTGAGGGTGGTGCTGTCATGAATGGGATCAGCGCCCTCAGAAAAGAGACCCCGGAGAGCTCCCTCCCTCCCCCCGCCTTGTAAGGACACAATGAGGAGACAGGCGTCTGTGAACCAGGAAGAGGGCTCTCGAACAGACAGTCTGCTGGCGCCTTGACCTTGGACTTCCCGGTCTCAAATAAATGGTTGTTTACGCCACCAGTCTACGGCAGTTTGTTAAAGCAGCCTGAACAGACCAGGATAGTACGTACAGCCTGTGCCCATTTAAGACTCTGGGTATGTCTGTGTGTAAGTGAATACAACGTTTATATGTCTAAAAATATTTAAAAATGTACACCAGATTTAAAGTTTTCTTCTGAGAGCACTTTTACATTGTACTCATCTATAAAGTTTTGTTTCTTTTTTAACAAATTCTATTTTTAGAACAAGAAAGAATATATGTTATCAAAAGTAAGAAAAACTATGGGTCTGACTGTATTCTTTCTCTTTCTTCTGGTCCTAATATATGACCTAATATATGCCTCCAGCTCCTGAGAAGAGCCGGGGGCGTCTCTCTGCTCTGGTGCCTGAGCCTCACCTGCACATCCACGGTCACGTTCAAGCTTTTGCTGGCCGCTGCAGCCTCCGTGGCTTTCTTCTGCTCCTCCTGCAGCCGCTGCTGCTCAGCCAGGCGCTGCTGCTCTTCCTGGGACCAGAGGCCAGCCGGACGTGAGAGACCATGTATACGTGCTCCCCATCCCCCATGCCAGCCCAAGGCCAGGCAGGCAAGGAAGCGTGTGCCCCAGGGGCCGCTAGATCAGGCCTTCCTCAGCCCAAAGCTCAGCTCTGATCCCATGCGGGCCCCACACGCCCCGCTCCCCTGTACCTTCTTCTTCTTCTCCTCCAGTTCTCTCTGCAGCTTCTCCCTCTGGAGCCGAAGGGCCTTCTCTCTCTCCTGCAGCTCCCTGAGGACAGAGCAAGAGCCTGTCAGGGCAGGGAGCTGAGCCCTGGCCCTCTTCCCGTCCCTGCCCGGGAAGCTAGGCCCATCGGCACTCGCCATGGGAGAAGAAACAGCAGGATGGGCATAGCCGCTCAGAGCCCACAGCTACGCTTGTGTGCACAGAGGGTGCAGGGAGCCCTCTGCTTTGGAGCCCACATCTGGCCCCCAGGCTTCCACACGACCTAGGGCTCAGCCTCAGCCTCATCTGCGGGACAGTGGGGACAACACCTTTCCTCCAGAGTCGAGAGAATCAGATGAGATAATCCGAGTTACCTCCGATCGTCTGGACCCACAGGGTGGACACTGAGTGTGAAGCAGGGGGAAGCAGGGCTTTGGAGCCACCTCCACTTACTAGCTCGTGACTTAAACAAGTGATTTAACCGCTCTGCACCTCTGGGAAGTGCAGCTGCTGGTTCCTATGCCACATGGGCCTTCGAGTTAGGATTAAACAACGAAACGTGTGGAAAACATATAGTTCGGTGCCCACCAAAGCTGCCGACCATTATGACCATCAGACCGTCACCCCTGGAAACCCCTGGTACTGCCCGGCACACATGCAATTCTAAAACCACATCAGCTGCCACCCACGCTCTGTCCTACTCCCAGACTCGTCTCTGACTCTGCCACAGGAGCAGGGACACCTTTGTGTCCATCAATAAGCGTGGGGAGGTGGTCCCGATGCAGTCCAGCCCTCTGGCCACGACTCCTCACTTCTCCAATGGGCCCGCAGACGGCTCGATATTTCCCAGGAGGTGGAGGCAGGAGAGAGGCAGTCGCTAGGCCTGAGTCTGGGTACACCCGCCTGCCTGTACACACACACACGGGCACCGTTCTCTACGTCTGTACATCTACGTACAAGCGAGTTTGTCTACTCTCACAGGCATGGACCCCACCTATCCTGGCCGACAGTGACTGTGGCTTGTCCTCCCTGATATCCCCAGGATGCCACACAACCAAGTGCACGGAAGGCCCTGGATACAGGCTTGGAGAACTAAATACGGGAGCCTTGCCTGCTGCACAGGCCTCTGAGAGGTGGAAGACCTCAGGGCTTGCCTGCCATGGAAATGTGGGGGTGGAGGGGCAGACCCGATTTCTCATCATCACAGGGAGGCACATTTAATGGGCAGGGGCCAAGGCGTTGAAGGTCCTGCTCGCCCCATAAAGCACTGCTGCCCGAATGCCCACATGCCAACAGGGCTCCTGCTGAGAAACACTGGCCCATCCTATGCCCGTGCCCGCAACCTGTGTCAGCTGAGGACAAAACAAACCCAAGGCCAAGGGTCGGCACACCTGGCTAGAGGCGGAACCAAGAGAAAATCTCAAGTGACCCCGCCATGACCCCTTCAATCTCCAGGAGCCAATGCACCACATTCAGATGCTCTGCCCGCTGAGGGCCTCTGGGACTGGAGCCGAGAGGAGCCTGTCGCTCGTCTGCAAACCCGTGAGTGAAGGTGGGAGCTGCCTGCAGGGGACGGCTCGACGTCCCCTCCACAATGCACGCAGGTGCAGGGGGTGCCTCAGCCTGGCCCGAGGGGCCCTCACCTCTCGGCCCGCAGCCGCTCCTGCTCACGCTGCTCCGCCAGCTGCCGCTCCTGCTCACGCTGCTCTGCCAGCCTCTTGGCCTCGGCCGCCTTCCGCAGCCGCTCCTGCTCCTCCTCCTTCTTCTTGTGCAGCAGCTCCTGGTGCCGCCGCTCTTCCTCCTCCTGTGAACGGAGAGCAAGGTCAGGGCCTCAGGCCAGGCTGGGGCTTGACAGGGCGACAGAGGTCTGGGAAGGAGGGGGTGCTGGCTCCCGTCACATCAGAGATCGTCAGGGGCCGAGCCCAGGGTCACCCCAAGCAAGGTGCCACAGTCATTACAGAAGCCTGAAAACGCATCTTGTGACAAGATGCTGCAGCAGGCTGAGCTCAGGGTACGGCCTGGAGCCACCCCCTAACTGTGTGACACTGGGCTATCCCGTAAGCCCTCTGGCCTGGATTTCCTCATCGATTAAATGGAAACAACAGCAATCTCTACGCCTCGTGAAGATGCTGAGTTTACACATATAACATACTTAGAACAGTGCCTGGCATGTGGTAAATACTCAACAAATGTGAGCCGTTAGTACTGTAACCCCCTAACGGCAGATCCGTGTCTCTAGAGTCAAAAGGTTGACAGTCCCAGGAAGAGGTGGGCCCCTGCTCTGGCCGGCAGAACAATGCGTCCTACAACAGCCCTACCCAGTAGACACCCCATGCTACCTGAAGGAACTGAAGCACAGAGAGGTCAGGTAACCTGTCCAGGGTCACACAGCTAATAAAGGGCAGAGTAGAGACTGGGAGTCTGGCTTGAGAGTCCACGTGCATCACCCTCAAACTACAGAAAACGGGAGGGAGGTTATTGTCGCCACCCCCACCTCCAAAGCATCTGCTGAGCCTCCTCAGGGCTTGAAGCCACAAGATCCACCAGGATAAATTCCACAAAGCGTGGTGTGCCCTGTGGTCCCCGGGGACTGAGGCAGTGCCTGTCCTGCCCACCTCTTCTTTGATGGCCGAGTCCCTCTGTCTACCTGGCTTCGCACCTGTTGGAGCCACCTGAGCCTCCGAGCCTCTTCCTCCTGCTTCCTGCGCACCTCCGCCTCCTCCATCTTCTTGGCCGCTGCCTTTTTCTTGGCCTTCTCCTCAGCCAGTCGCTCCTCCTTGGCCTGCAGAGCCCACCCGCATGTGCCCATTAGAGCAGGCCTCCCCACTCATCCATACAGAGGGGGCCCCGGAGCTCTGCGACGGGCACCCCATGGCCTGCAAACCCGCTTGTCCCTCCCGGCCCAGGGGAGGGGGCCCTGGAAGCCGGTCCTAACCCTCCGGCCACCAAGTCGACCGGCTTGGACCCCAGAGGGGGACCCCACCCGGAGCCCACAGCTCGCACCTTCTCGGTCTTCTCATCCAGCTGAGCAAACTTCTGCTCGATCTGCTTCTTCTTCTCCTCCTTCATCTGCTCCACCCGCTCCCGGGCCTGCAGCACCTTCCGGAGGCGCTCCTCGCGCTTCCTGCGGGCACAGGGAGGTCAGGGGGGCCGGCCACGGCGGGCTGGGGGGCTGGGGGGCCGGGGGCCACTTACAGCTTCACCTCCTCCAGCCGCCGCCGCTTGTCTTCCTCCACCTTCTGCCGGCGGAGCTGCTCGGCCTCCTCCTTCCGCCGCAGGTTCTCCAGGCGCTGCCGCTCCTTCTCCTGGGGTGCAAGGCGGGGTGAGCGAGGACCGCCCAGTGCTGGGCTGGGGCTGGGGCTGCGGCTGCGGCTGGCCTTGGACCCCACCCCCCACCCCCAGCCAGATGGGCAGCGTCACTCCCAAACACATCTCCATCCCCACCCAGACTGAGGCCCGGGGCTTCCACCTTTCCTCTGAGGAGCCCCTAGGCCTCCTAAGGGCTTGAGTCACGTGTGCCCTCGACTGGGCCCTGCCAAATCATGGGCAGCACAAAGATCAGGTCCAAAATTGGATGTATGCTCTGATGGGAACTATGTAAAAGTGCATTTGGAAGGAGAATGAAGAATGAGATTGCGAACTCATTATTATTATGCTTTATAACTTTTATACTCTGTATATGTGTACATACACACAGACTCTTTTGTGTATATCAGCTATTTCATAATAGTTAAGAAAAATAAAAGAAAATATTGCTAAATGATAATGGAGATTACTATAGGCTGCTGAGATAGATCAGGGATGGTATTTTTTCTTTTATTTTTCAAACTTCCTGTGGGTACGGCCATATAATAATTTAAAAAACAACTTTTTAAAAGTACCCGTTGCTTGTTAAGCAGCTGGATGCTGGGACCCCACCCTGTCCGCAGGCCCAGAAAGCCCCAGGCACGAGGCCACAGCAGGGGGGCAAAAGGCGGGACAGGTGGGGCTTCCAGCCCTCCCTGGCCAAGGACAAGAACAAGGACAAGGAACCGGCTTTACCCCTGAGTGGTGGTGGGGGGCGAGAGTCCGGGCTGGGACTCGGACTGGAGCCCCTCACCCATCAGACTCCTAGCGCTGGGCTCAGCCATCCGCAGGCCTCCTTCTCCCTGCACTATTTACTGTCCATTCTTCCTTGGCCTCTGACCTCGATGGCAGACGACCCACCTAGAAATCTGGCTGCAAGGTAACACAATCCTAGAGGTAGAGGGAAGGGCTCCAGTAACGCATAGGACGGTCATGCGTAGGAGCGGGTAGACGGACTCCACTCGGTCTGAATAGCCGTGAAGCCTACCAGCCGTCTATTTGAGGCCTTTGCAAAGGAAACAGTAGCAGGCCGGTGGGGAAGATCAGACTCTGAAGCAACACCGAACCAGCAGTGAGTTTGCTACTTTTTTCCCCTCCAGCCTAAAGTCAGTGAGGCCTGACACCCTCGAGGGATCGCCGGGGTGCAGAGAGAACTCTGGGAAAAGCCCTCTAGCTCTGCCTCAAGTTGCAGAAACGGAATGTCTAAAGTTCTGAGGATGCAGAAACCCCATTTTTTCATTTTTCATTTCTCACTTCTCTCATGCTCCAGACCACAAGCGACCCTGTGGCAACAGGGACAGGAGCAGTTACGGGAACCCGCGGAGCCAAGGCTCGGGGGAGAAGCCCCCTCCACACTATGGAGCTGCGATCCCGAAGGCTGAGAAAAACGTGCTCTTTTCTTTCTCTGTCTCCCAGTCAGATGGCCCTGGTCGAAGCCATGGAAGCACACAGCAGAGCAGGGTGACCAAAGCCCTAGCTTCCTGGCTGGAAGACAGAAACGGGGAGCCCCAGAGAAGCGGAAGTACTGGAGAGATGGAGAAAATGACACCATAAGGTTGTTTCTGAACTCCTGGGCTCGGCCCCAAGCTGCAGATGCATGGAGCTGACCCCATCACGCCGAAAACTGAGAATTAAACCCCCAGGCCACCTGCCAGATGCCAGACTGCCTGCCGACTGGCACACCGGGGACAGATCCAAACAGCGCTGCAGTAGCCGGTATGGAAAACAGTATGGAGGGGCCTCAAAAAAGTAAAAACGGAGCTGCCATCTGATCTAGCAATTTATCGGAAGAAAAGGAAAACATCAACTCGAAAACATATCTGCACCCCATGTTCACTGCAGCACTATTTATAAGAGCCAAGATATGGAAACCAGCTAAGTATCCAGTGACAGACGAACGGATGAAGAAAATGTGATCTACATAGTCAAAGGAATATTACTGTTATAAAAAGGATTCACTCTTGCTATTTGTGACAACATGGATGGACGTGGAGGGCATTATGGTAAGCAAACTAAGTCAGACAGAGAAAGACAAACACCACATGATCTTGGTTATATTTGGAATTTAAAAAAAACAAAACAAAAACGGAGCTCACAGAGACAGAGAACAGATTAGTGGGTGCTAGAGGCGGGGTAGGGGGGGATGGGAGTGGGCCGAATGGGTAAAGAGAGTTAAAAAGCATAACTTTCAAGTTGTAAACTAAATAAGTAACGTAATACAGCACGGGGACTATAGTTAATAATACTGTATTACCTATTTGAAAGTTGCTTAGAGAGTAAATCTTAAAAGTCCTCATCGCAAGAAAAAAAAAATTCTGTAACTATGTGGTGATAACTAGACTTACTGTGGTGATCATTTTGCAATATATGCAAATATCGAATCATTATGTTGTACACCTGGAAATAATACCACACTCCACAGAAGGCAGGTAGGAACCTGCAGCCTGAACCAGACCAGGTGGGTTACTGATAGAGCAAAATATCAACATTCTCCATAAAATTTAAATAAGACCCAGTCTCCTAACGTAAGAGTCAAAAGGCCCATGATAAAACCCCGAATTACTCACCATTCAAAGAACCAGGAAAATCTCAACTCCCGTGGGAAAAGACAACAGCCACCGATGCCAAGATGACAGATATTAAAATTTTTGTAAAGACCTTATAAGCAACTATTACAAAAATGCTTTAACAAGTAACCACAAACATTCTTAAGACAAGTGGACAAACGGAAAATCTCAGCAAGCAGAAGATCTAAAGTAACGCAAAATGGAAATTTTAGAACTAATAATACAATAACTGAAATAATGGATCAATGGATGGGTCAATGGATGGGTCCAAGAGCAGATGGAGCAGATAGACGTCAGTGAACATGCAGATAAATTAATAAAAATGCATCCAAGCTAAACACAGAGAAAAGACATTGAAGAAAGATTAATATAGCCTGAGGCAAGTGTGAGATGACAATAAAAGGTGTATCATTTGTGCCACTGTCCTCCTACAATGGAGAGGAAGGAACGAAATGCACGAAAGAAAACGTGAAGACATAAAGGCTTGGAAAAGCTCCAAATTTGGTAAGATATAAATCTACAGATTCAAGGTCATTGAAACCCAAACAGGATAAACCCAAGGAAACTCAAGTCTAGCCACTTCATAAACACACCGCTGAAAACTTAATACAAAGGGAAAAATTCTCAAAAGCAGACACACACGCACACACAGACATATTACTTATCTGGGACAATGATCTCAATGACTGGAGGCTTCTCGAGGCCGGAAGGAAGTAAAGTGGCGAAAGGAAAGAATTGTGAACCCAGAACTCTGTTTTCAGGGAAGACATCCTTCAGAAATGAAGTAAAATAGACTTCCTCAAATGTAGGGAAAGTACAGAATTTGTTGCCAGCGAACTTGTCTTCGAAGAAGAATCGCCAGGTAAAGGGTGTTTTCAGGACAAAAGAGAAAGGACACCAGAAGGACACAGGAAACATCGAGAATGAAGGAAGAGCGATAGAAATGATAAACACCTGGGTAAATATCAATAGACTGTTCTTTTCCTCTTGAGTTCTCTAAAACGTTTGACAGTTGGAAGCAAAAATTCTAACACTGTCTGACAGGGCAGTCAACGTGGGGAGATTAAGACAAAAATAGCACACAATGCGGAGGGTAGTAAGGCTTCTAATTCCAATTGAAATGATAAGACAATCGATTCTAAAGTGACTGAAAGTTTAGGATGTGATGCCTAGAGCACCCAGTAAAAAACACTGCAAAATCACAATAGACAAACTAAAATGGAACACTAAGTTCAAGTGAACATTTACCAAGTACAGATTTTACTGTATGATGGTATTTAACATAAACTTTACTGTATAACTTTTTTAACATAAGTTTTTTTTTAAAGATGGAGAAATGGAAGGAAAGAGAGATGACCATGAGCCACAGAAGCTGAGGGGGTGCAAGAGGACCCGGAGGGTCTGCTGGCCTAGGGAGGCCCCCAAGGGGAAGGGAGGGAAAGGCTTTTGGCTGGCTCACTCTCCAACCGCCAGACCAGGAAAGATGGGGGAGGCAGGACCCCCATCCAACCTCCCCGTCCCCGCCCCACCGGCACACCACGCCCACCTGGTGTTCTGTGAGGAAAGTGCCTTGGAGGCAAAGGCCCCATGGCCCACGGAGTGCCCGCCACCCTCTCTTTCTGCCGAGAGCTGACCGACTCCTGCTTTCGACAGGGCTCAGCAAAACAGGTTTTTGTCCCCAAACTTAAGTGCTAAAATTTCCCAAAACAGTTCAGAGAACTTATCCCGTTACATTGTGAATTTTACAGAAAACAAGAATTGTTCATGTCACAGAACCTATATTTCCTCTCTGCCCCAACCCCTTGAAGGTGGGCTGGCTCGTCCCTGCTTCCCAGCGGCCAACGTCAAGGCCAGTGCAGAAGGTGGGAGGAATGCAGACGCTTGTGCAGCCTCCAGGGGCTTCAACTGAGCAGTGTCCCTTCATGCCAAGCTCTGTGCTGGGTGCTTGACACACATTACTCTCTGGTTCATCCCATTTCTGAAGGGACCTTTGGTTTCCTCATTTTGTAACCAAAGAAACTTAGGCCCAAATGTTAGGAAACTAGTCCGAGGCCTCAAGGCCCCTGCAACCTACCTAGACCCCTGGTCTCCTAACTAAGACTGTCCTACCCTCACCAGATGCCCGGGACAGGGACCTGGGCTCCTCAGAGCAGGAAAAGGCAGCTTCTCCGTCATCCCCATGAGCCCTGCAAGGCTCTGATCAGCCTGAGGGGGGCACAGAGGCTCCCTGTAGGGGAAACAAGTTTGAGTCTGGTTCATTGCTGTGGGCCCAGGTGCCTGGCAGGGGCCTGGCAGAAAAATAGGTGCATAAGGCCACAGAGCCCGATTGCTAGCATACTGGAAAGCAAGCTGTCGCCTTGGCCACCCAGAGGGGACCAGCGTTCTTGCAGAAGCAGGTTCAGGGCCCACCTGCCAGGCTGCAGGGGAGCCCTTGGAGCTGCCAAGCCCCATGGCAGTGCTGCTGAGGCCCTGAGGCCCCAGGTGGGGGCAGACGCCCTCCTGATAGGAGACCCTTCAAAGCGCCAATGGGGACTAAAGGGATGCAACGCAGGAGACCCCAGAGAGGCAGGACTGCGGGCCCAGCAAGTCCCAGCTCTCTGTGGCTCTTCGCTCACGGCCAATGGCCCAGCTCAGCTCTGAGGTGTCTGAGAAGAGAACAGCTTCTGTGGCCTTCTTTCCGGAGGCCGCTGCTGACAGTCCCACCATCGCCTGCAAATGGCCTTCAACCACCACGGCTCTGCCCTCCCCTCGAGGAAGTAACTCGAGTATGTGACCCAGGAAATCTCAGTGGCCCTGTGACTTGTCTGTTCTCTTCACAGCCTCAGACCCTGAAGGGAAGCCCAGTGCTGACGAGGAGAGAGGGAGGTGGCTGTGGGGAACACGAGCTGTGGCCCCGGGGAGCAGCTGGAGGTCACACACCCTTTGCCTCCTCCTGCCTCAAGGAGGCTCGGGGACTCCTGCTCCTGGTAGCAGAGCCAAAGGCAGAGATGGCAGGGAGGCCTGGCTCCGGAACTGCTGGCACCTCCGGCCAGCCGCCCAGCGCCTCTGGTTCACCTCCCACCTCCCTCAACACTCCTGCTTAGGATGTTAGTGCTTCCACTGGCGCTGCTGATTTTGCAAGGACAGGGCTACAGCGAGTGGCTAAGTGCTAGGCAGAGTTAGGTTACAAGGACAGGAAAACCTTTACTTACGACGAAGCTGCACTGTGGAGGAGAGGAGACAAGGAGAAAGCCCAGAGTCAACGCGAGGCCAGGCTCCTGGCCATGCCAGCGAGTCTGCTCGGGGCCACGCTCCACCACCTCCTCTCACCCACCCGGTCCCCGTCCCTAACAAGTGGAAGCGCCCACGTGTCCCCCACCTGGGGGTGTGGGACGGATGCGCAGGGTGGGAAATTCTGCAGCTTCTCAGCCCACGGCCCAAGACCCAGGGGTCACACTGAGCTGGCCAAGCCTCTAGGACACAGCATAGTGCCCAAGAGGTCAGGGCAGTCCCCAGATGTTGAGGGAACCCATGGCCAGAGAGGCCGGAGCTGGTCCAGACCCACGTTGCTCCCCGCAGCCAAGGGGGCACCCGGAGCCTGGCCTGGGGCGCGGGCTCCCTCACCTTCGGGTCTACGCGCAGGGGAGTGTTGCGCTTAATGAAGGATTTCATGACGCTGCTGCGGGAGGCTGAGGTCGGGGTCATGAGCATCTGGTTCCTCTGCACGGTGTGCAGGAAGGTCCGGAGGGGCCGTACCACCTGCAGATGGGGACCAGGGTCAGGACTCGGGCAGGCTGGGGGCACCGAGGGACGGCAGATGCCCACTCACCTTGCTGGCTGGACAGGGCGGGGAAGGGGTCTTGCTCCGGGGGGGCTGCAGCTCCTCTTCCTCCAGCTGCTGCTCCTCGTCCAGCTCACTCACAGCCTGCTTGTAGCTACGCTTCCTCCTGCAGAGGTGCAGGTGGCAGCAGCATCACAAGGCTGACCCCAGGCCCCCATCCAGAGTCCTAGCCGCACCCCATAAAAGGTCACCCCTATGAATAAAACGGCCCAGCCCATAGGGCTCTCAGCTAGAGGCAGGGGGGTCTCCCTGACTGATCCTCTACTGCCCAGTCAGAAGAGAAATGACCAGGCCAAGGTCACATGACCGGAACACAGAAGGATGGGGTCTAGGACCTGGTTGCTCACTCCCAGGCCAGGCTCGTCCCACAGCATCAACCTCCCTCCTTCATTAAGTCAGGGCACCAGGTCCCACCCCTGCTGAGGGAAAACGGAAGCCCCTGACCACATGCCCACCCTCCCCAGTGAGGCTCTGCAGGGCCCCTTGGGGCAGTGGCCTACACAGCCCTCCTCAAATGCAAACCTGACACTCTGGGGTGGCTCCTTGGGGTCACCTGCTTGGTCGGTCTTGGCCTCTGTGAAGAGAACAATTTCGGTGAGGCTGCGAGGACAACATGGAGGGGTCAGGGAACAGTGTCCGCAAGCCATGGCAAAAGCAAGGCTCTCTTCCTGGCAGACCTCAGAGTGGCCAGTGGCAGAAGCGTCAGTCTCAGCACCAACGGGCCCTGACAAATCTGTGGATGCCCAGGAACCGGCGTGTTCCTCCCTGCCCAAAGACCCCTCACCCCCATGTCTGACCTCTAAGAACAGCAGGACAAGCCCGCGGTGGCCCCAACTATGTCCCGCCCATGTCTAACAGAGAGCTGGGGAACGCCTTTCAGGAGCTGAAGCCGATGGATGCTGCGAGCTCTAACAGACCCCTCCACAGGCTTCGAACTCCCGCTCCTCCTGGCCCTTTTGGCTGGAGCCAGGGGGTCGAGAGGAGGGGAGGGCTCCCACGCAGGGCCCACATGGGGTGTGCGGTCAGCACATTTTGTTCCACTGCCAGGAGAAAGCTGATCGCTCCCCCTGCCTATTGATACTCTGTATTCCAAGAGGTCCCTGCGGCACCCCCGGGTCTCTGGGCTGGTACAGCCACTGTCCGTGACATGCGGCTGTTGAGGGGACCACATCCAGGACCTCATAATGACATAGCTCTTCCCACCAGGGAGATGTGAGCCCGACCATGAGGGACCTCTGACAGCGTGGGGATGCCATGGCCCACGGCTCTTCCGTTCTCTGAAGACAGGGCACCCATGAAGGTGAGAAGCCACCGGCAGAAACGAAACGAGAGGCCGGTGTTCAGACCCCAGCACATGGTTCCTCCTGCTGCCCCTGGCATGGAGCTCAAGGCCTTGACCCGGCACATTTATGTTAATGCCCCAGTCCAGGCCCTGCCCCCACCCTCTGCTGCCTGCACCAACCAGCCATGGCCACTCCCATGGCACCCGGCAGCAGCTCCTGCTAAAAAGTGGGAAATGAAACCTACAGAACCAAAGGAGAACTATGCACCCCTGGGCCTCATGTTTCATTTACCTTCAGCCTATCAGCCCAGAAAACAGGACCCCCGAGAGAAAGTCAGGCCGAGGCCACCGAGGCCCACGTGGCCCTACGTATCTGCATGCAGCAGGTGAGGAAGCCTCACCTTGTTGCCCTTCAGAGGATATTTCCTGGCCACCAGCCCCAGGCCGCGAGCCCGGCGTGCTAATGGCGATCTTGGTAGCACTGTGGGACCACAAGGTATTCCCGTCATTCTTGGGGACCTGGAGGAAGAACCAAGGCTTTAGGGGTCTGCATCTGAGACTCACAGCGCAGGGCACAAGCCCCAAGACCCTTGGGACCTGCCCTCCCTGCTCTGCCCACCTTACCTCACGCTCAGCCACCTCCGCAGGCTCAGCCACCTCCGCAGACTCGGCCTCCTCGCTGGGCTCTTTCTGCTTGGGGCTGAAAGCAGAGCGAGGGACACTGTGGGACCCATCCAGCCCAAACTGACCCATAGGAGCCCTTCCCTCAACCCTTAGGGTAGAGACACAGGAGGAGTCCATGTCGGATGCCCTGGCTGGGGCCACAAAGCAACAGCCCCAGGCAGGATGGGAGGGCAGCAGCCAGAGCCTGTGGCTTCCTGGAGCTCTGCTGCCTGGGCAGATGAGGCACGTCAGCTTCTGAATTTGGTTTTATCTCACCCCCATCGGGACCTTGATTCGGGACGTGAGCTCTTTCCCAGCTCCGCCTCAACTCCTTAGGCCTGGATGAGCCACGTCTTTTTTGAGGCCTGCCTCTCCCTTCACCATGGGACCAGCAAAGCCAGCAGCTCTGCCCAGTCAGCCCGTCTCCCCATGCCAAGCATTGACCCTTTGCTCTAAAGCAAGGGTGTGGACCTAGTTTTAGTGATAGCAGGATATGGCCTCTAGGACAAGGAGTGCTGGCCCAAAACGGTGCTGGGGTGTGATCCCGGAGCAGGGAGCATCCCCTGACCCCACTCAACCCACCCCAACTTGAGTGGGTCTCCTCAAAACTGCACTAGCTCAGCCATAGGCCTTTGGATCTGATACCCTGTGGAGCCCAGGGAAAGGCTTGGAGGGGTCAAGGCCAGGGCTGACAAATGACATCCATTTCGATTGCTGCCCGGTTAGACTGGGGCAAGGAGCAGGGCTGCAGCAGTGGGCAGCCCATGGGCAGTCCCCAGCAAGAGGGAAGGGCTCGGGCACAGGAAATGCTTCTGTCCCTGGGGCACATCCCTGGGAAGGTCTCTAAGCCCTGGAACTGAACTCACCTGACTTTCTGGGGCACCTCAATATTCAGGAGCCTCTCTAGGTAACTGTGACCTGAGAGGAAAACAAAGGAACAAAAGATAACCTGAGAAACTGGCCAGGTGCCACTCCAAGAGGTCCAGGAAGCCTAGCTCTGGTGGAGACTTGGCCACTCCTAGTCTGGAGCCAGACCCTCTCCACCTCAGAGACCCAACCCTTCACTAGACACAGACCCTTCTCCATACTCACAGGACAGAAATATCCAGTTTCACTTAAGAAGGTCCTTGACGAAGGAATAGAAACTAGTCGTTTTATTAAATCTACACTGCAGTATATGTCTTTCTGAGATTCTGTGTGATAAAATAGGAAGCATGCCCAAGTCCCTGTGAAGAGCACTGTGTGAGTTCCCAGCTAAACTAGCCACTCTTCTCATGGAATAGTTTATAACTGAAGGAACAACTGACAAGCTGTGGTTATTCAAGCTTAAGCATTTGGCAGACATTTTCTTCCAAATGAACAAAGTGAGCCTGTCACTTAAAACAACTAAGAGGACTTGTTACCAATAATAAAAAATTGAGCAAAAAAAAAAAGTCAAAAATAGAATTTTGGAAAACAGGAATCTACCATCGTGAGCTTCACAAACTTCCTAATGCCTAAAGATTCTTCTGACGAGACCAGAACTGTCTCGCTCCTCACCTTCTTCTTTCCACCTCAGGGTGGACAGCCCTGGGCCTGGAGTTAGACAGGCCTGGGCCAAATGCAAATCAATCCAGAAGGCCTAGGGGGAGAGCAATCAGAATGGCTTAAGTGCTGCAAATCCAAAAGCACGCAAGGGCCTCTAGAGTCTCTCCCACCCCCACTCCGCAGCTCCAAGCTTGCCCACCCCGTGGGGCCTCTTCTTGGGATCAGATTCAGGCCCGAGGAAATCCCCAAGGCAGGTCAGAGCCATCTCCGCGCTTCTGAGAATCCAAAAAGAGAGAGTGTGCCAGACCGCATGCCTGCTCATGCCCCAGAATTCGTGTCCCTGAGTCCCATGGCCCAGAGCAAGCCCTTTCCCAGGCAGGGAAGAAATCTGGCAGGGTGAGGTGCCTGCGTCTGCCTGACTGAACTCCACCTCAAGGCTTTCTGCCAGGTGCCCTTGGCAAGTGGCTGCCAGCCTGGAAAGGACAAAACATGTGGGGCTCAAGCCCCGGCTCCCCAGTTTATAGACTCGGTGAGCTCCTTACGCCTCTGTGTCCTTCTCTGTGAAGTGAGGAAACCCTAACAGGCTGGCAGTGCTGCTGCAGGGACCAAATGAGATAACCTTGACTTTTATAAACCTTAAAGTGCCAGGCAGATGTCGACGCACATCAGTGTAAAACCTGGCTTGCGCGCTCTCCATCGATACCACGGACTCTCCGTTCTCTGGCTGGAAAGGTAGTAGCAGCCTCCTGCCTGGTCTCCCTGCCTTCTTCCTTCCTGGCCATTTTTCAGTGCCGGGAACCTCCCCCAACAACCATCAAGGGGCCACATCCCCCACATTAGCAGGATCGAGCCCAAGCCCCTTAGGCGGCACGTGAGCCCCAGATACCCTATCACTTGCCATTTCGTGACTCGGGGGTCTTCCTCCAAGCTGTCCCCTCTGCCGGGGATTCCTTCCCCACATTTCTCCCACCTGGGAAAACCTCACTTCCTTCATGCAGCCAGCCCTGAGTCTCGGAGCTGCCTGTCTTCCTCTGTGGCTCGTAACATCTGCTCCCGCGGAGACAACAGTCCCCTGAGCTGGGATCCGATGATGATAAAGATGGCTAACGTTACAGAGCCCCTCCTACACGGCAAACACTGTTCTAAGCACCCTACGTGGGTTAGCCAAAGAAAACCTCACAACAACCCTTTGACGTGATGCCATTATTACCCCAGCTGACGAATGACGAACGGAGGCCCATGAAGTTCCCGTAACCTGCCCGAGGTTGCAGGGTGGGTAAACGGCTGAGCTGGCACTCAAACCCAGTTTTCTGTCCCTGCCGGAATGAGCCGGCTGTGATGACTATTCACATCTCCGCACCTCAGTATCTCCAGATCAAAGTCTCACTAACAGGAGCAACCCACAATCATGTGACTCTCAGAAAGCCTCGGGAGGTAGAAAGAACATGTCGATCCTCTAAAAAGGCCAGGTTCGATGCTCAGAATGGCATTACCCACACGGACACCGCGGGCAACCTCCCTGGACCTCAGTTTCCTCATTTTTAAAACAAGAGGGTTGGCCAAGATTTGCATTGATCAATATAGTAGCCACTAGCTAAGCGTAGCTATTTAAGCCTAAAATTCAGTTCCTCAGTCACGCCAGCCACGTTTTGAGGGTTCAGTAGCCATATGTGGCTAGCTAGTACAGAACAGCAGACCTGGAACCCTTACTTACATCATCACGGAAAGTTCTATGAATAGCTCCTTGCTAGATGAGCTGGTCCCCCAGAGCCCTGCTGGCCGAGCTGAGCACCAACGCCACCCCCACAGCACCCCACCCACTGCCGAGCCCCCACTCACAGATGATGCGGGCAGAGGGGGCCTGCTCTTTGGTGGTCTTTTTGGTAATCTTTCTGCTTGACCTACGGACGGTGCCCTCCGGTTTGGCCACCAGGGAGTACTTCTGGGACAGAGAAGCCTGGGGACCTGGGGAGGACGGGGCGATCGGGCTGCGTCGCATCGACTGTGGGGCTGCACGGGAGCCCGTCGGCGTGGAGAAGTTATCCGGCAGGATGGGAGCCAGCACCCGCGCCCGCCACGGCGAGGCTGGAGAGCCAGGTGAGTCCTGTAGGCCTGGGGAGGTCCGCGCAATCCTGAGCTTGGAGGCAGACCGGCCTGCTCCGACCCCTCGGCCCTTGGGGTCCTGGGGTGTGGTCATCAGGGAGCTCACGGTGACAGATTCTGATTTCTTAGGTGATGAAGAAGTCAGATACTCCTCCTCCGATACTGAGGTGATCTGGGAGGCCGGCGCTGTGGCTGGAGCCGGGGTTGGAGCCGGAGGTGGGGTTGGGGCCGGAGCGGGGGCCGGAGCGGGGGCCGGAGTGCGGGCAGACTTGAGCTGGCTGAGGTGCAGCTCGGCACTGCAGCGCTCGCTGACACCTATCTCCACCATGGGCACCAGCTGGCACTTGGGCTTCTTGGTCAGTGCTGTGGGAGACTCCGGGGTGGGCAAAGCAGTGGTCGTGTTGGCTGCGGCAGCTGCAGCTGCGGCCCGGGTCACCCGCCGCAGGACAGAGCCGTTCTCCGCCACCGCCGTGGCCAGCTGCTCCACCTTGTCCTTGCTCCGCAGGTGCCGGGAGCTCAGCTGGCTGCTCCGAGTCTTTCTGCGGGACAACCTGCCAGAGGCAGCAGAGCAGAAGCTGAGATGACCCAGCAGAGCAAGGAGGCACCCTGGAATTCGAGCGGGGGCACCAGTCTTCCCAGGAGCCGCCGACGTGGGTGGAACACAAAATGAAGGGCTTAGAGGAAGAAGACCGAAGTTCTAATCGGGGCTCCGCCACCCCCAGCTACGAGACCCCGGGCTGCTCCTCTCTGAGCCTCAGTCTCCCTGCCCAGGGATAACGCCCGTCCGCACGGAACTGCTGGGAGGGGTGAAGTCACAGAAACCTCTCGCTGACTGAGGTCGCACTGTGCCAAGCACCCTGCTGCAGCCTCTACTCATGTTGTCACTTAATCCACAGGATGGACCATTCTTACCTTAGATTCGAGGAGGCTGAAGCTCAGAGAGGTAAAATATCAACAAAAGGACGTATGGCTACTAAGGGGCAGAGCTGGGGTGTGAACCGGGGCCTCCTGACCCCAAGAACCTGCCTCCTTCTCCGGCAGTCTGCAGCCCACGGTCATTTCCATGGGCACCATGACAAGCAGAGCACAAGGTGCTGAGCAAGACCTCCTGGTCCACAGCTATGGTCACTGTCACCCAAGCAGAAGGCTGGGTCCTCTTTCTTCTCCCACCTCTAAAACCCTTCCCAGCCTCTAAGGCCCAGACCAGTCACTCCCACCCTGTACCCCCCCACACTCTGGACTCCACGGTCTTGGGTCATGCTTCATTTCCCCGTGATGTCTCTCCCCTGCACTGCCCACGTGGTACCCACCACTACTCCTGGAGGCCTCTGCTCCCAGTTAGCACCTGAGGATCAAACTCTGCCGGTGGGCACCGAGCCTCCAGACCCCGCCTGACCAGACGACCCTTCTCTGGCTAGTCAAAGCCCCCGGCCCCTCCTACCTTTTCCGGATGGGGTCTCTGTTTTCATCTTGAACATAAGAAAGACGTTTCTTCTTCCGTCGGTTCTTCTGAGAAGGTGTCTTAGGCATCAGCTCAGGCTCCTTGCTGAATTCTCTGCTTGGCACATGCAGGGCACTGTTGTGGCGGCCTAGGGACCACTGGCCCCTTCCCCACCCAGCCCAGCCCCTGGCTGTTTCCTGGCAGTGACAGGTCAAGCTGGTGCAACCATCAGCAAGAGAGCTCTCCAAGGCCATGTGCAAGTCCCTTGCCAGGCACTCAGGGCTTCCTCCCAGAGATACGGCAGAGGAACAAGGTTGCCAGGCAAAGCATATGCAGCCCCATCCTGAGGCCCAGCCCACCACTTCTCCTTCCTCTTCCCGTTATACTAGGTAGGGCTCTCAGGAGAGACCCCCGGCAGCCTGTCTGTCTTGCCTGTCAGGTGGGGAAGTAGGCTGCTGCGTCCCCGAGGCCATAGCAGCCAGGAGATTCCGGTGCCTCCTGCCACCACGCCCCTGCCCTCACCTGGTAAACATGCGCTCAGCCTCCTCTTCGATCTCCTCGAGCCACACCAAGTCCTTATTGTCCACATTGCAGACAAACTCCAAAAGCTTCTGCTCACACAGCTCCAGCAGATGAATGGGCCCCGGGGCTGTGGTCCCCATGGTCGCTCTGCCTGGTGAAAGCAGAGACAAGAGGCAGAAGGGCTCAGGGCTGGGGACTGGAGCTCTCTCCAGGGGAGGAGCCTGCCAGGCCATAGCGTCCACGTCCCACTCACCACGAAACACCCAGTTCCTGAATCAGGGTCCCTCTCTGCTTACAGCCCTTCTCCAGAGATGCAGAGTCCAAATGCCAATCCATTTAGCCTCATTTTTGCAAAAAGAAGGGCCCGTCCTACTCGCCCTTCCCTCTACCCACCCACCCACCCACCCCACAGCACGCTGTCCCCATAGGTCCACACTTGCCAGTCCATTCTGGCTTCAAAAGACCTCCTTACAAATGGGGCTTAAAATGACAAGGCCTGGACAACTCCCCTCCTGGATCGGGAAGGACCCCCCGCTACCTGCACAAACACAGCCCTGCTCTTCCTCTCCTGTGGGCTCTCTCTCCCTTTCTCCCTGTAGGTGAGTGAGGGCTTGCACACAGCCACACAAGTTGGCCTCAGGCCTCAGGCCAAAGACATCAAATCCAGCTGCCTCTTCGAAAGGTCAGTGAACAGAAGGGGTACTGCATTCCAAAGGAGTCGGTAAGAAAGTAGCGGGCAGAGACACACTCTTCTCCAAGGGATCCCCGTAACCCTCTCCCTTGACCTGAAATGCCCTAGAAATGGATGAGGGAGCGTGAGGGGAGCAGATAAGCAATGTCTTATTTTTAAGAAAACTCATCTGGAAATATCAGGCAGGGGAAAAGACAAAACCAGTTTTCTCTTAATTTCTTAAAAAGCCAGCAGCTCAGGTATCCTCCCTTAAGACTCGGTTGTAATATCATCGCCGAAGCCTCAGGCAAGGAAGAAGTGTTCCATTAGAGTCATAGCGTGGGCTCGGTAAATATTCCGAATGGGTGAGTGAGCAAAAGAACAAGTGAAGTTCATAAGGCATAATAATAGCATGTCTCCTACCGTGGCAGTGACCTATCACCTTGAGCTATACCTTCAAAACCAAGAACCACACAAAGCTCAGCCTCCCACTTAAGATGGAAGCTCCTGGAAGGAGAGGCTAAGTCACCCCTTGACGCCCGATAGAGCTTAACACCAGGTCGTGCTGCAGCCTCGTAAGACTTCCTGCGGTCTGATTTCCAGGGCACACAGCCTTTGTTCCTTGAACAAATTTTGGCCTCTGTCTGGAACCTTCTGTCTCCTATTTTGTACAGCTTGCTTCTTTTTACTTGGATCTCAACAACTGAAGGAGGACCTGACTATCAGCCATGATCCCATCCATTGATTTCAATTCTCTGTATGGCACTTGGGTGATTGTTTATCGGTTTGCTTACTGCCCAGTAAAGATTTGCTCCCTGAGGCAAGCCCTTGTCTGTCTCGCCTGTCGCTGAAAGCCTAGAGCCCAGCACAGTGCCTGGCACGAAAGAAATACTTGTTGAATGATTTAATCCACCTATCAACTCTACATTAGAAATAAACATCCTACAGTTACCCCCCCGCCCCACCCCCCCAACAAGGACACCAAATAAGCTCATCGTACACAGGTTAGGACATGCCATGCTCGTCCTGATCCTAGATGCCAAGAGCAGCACTAATCAGAGCAGGGACGATTGGGCAAGATCGCAGAGGCTTTGGATAGACAGCTCTGCAGCCAGCCAGTCATGGGCATAGCCTCTCAGCTGTCATCCCTCTGGCTTCCTCCAGCCTCTCTGCCCTGGCAAAGAGCAGGACCCCAATTCAAGGCCAGGAAAGAGAAAATTAGTTAAGGAAGCCAAAACCAAAATAAAGTTTCACAGAGGAGCTACAGAAAGCAAAAACTTGCTATCTTTTATTTTATTTTTTAACTATTTGTTCGAAATGGCAAAGTGGGTTAGAGCTTCTTTCACCAAGTGCAAAAAAGCATTTGGGCTTTTTCCTCGAGGAAGTTTGTTTTTAGCAGACCTCAGCTTTAGAAAGGGTCACACCATAAGTTAGAACAAAGGTGACTCTGGGAAAGGAGCAGTCAGTGTCCTAAGACTGAGGATTCTGGGAAGAGCAGGAAAATTCTCTACAGCTCCTGTAAGAACTTGTGCACAAACCCGGAGCACCCAACATCCCACCTCGAAAGAAGGGGGCTCATCTTTCTCCGGATAGTAGCCTCACACCGTGCACCAGGCTAGAGGCCCCACTGCCCTCCTTGCAATGCCCGTTCTTTTGAAGGTGCAGGAAGTTGAGCACCTAACCCTTTACCACACCTCAGTGAAGAAGGGTCGTAATAGCTGCTCCCATTTACAGTCCTACTCCATGCCCAGGTTGGGCATCATCTTATTTAATTCTCACCACGACCTCTGGGATACCCGTGTGCAGTATCTGTGCTTGACCACAAGCTATGCTGCCTACTCGATTTCAGGCTCTGAAAGGCAGGTGCCAAGTTTTGACTCTGGGCCTCCCAAAGAAGGCCACGGTGGCTGGATAGAACCGAATCGCTGACAGCAAACGTGCTTGGGGAGTGACAAGATAAGGGGCGGCATTGGCCTCCGGAAACGGTAAGTGTAAAACGTTGCTCAGCTGGAGGGGGAGGTGTTGAGCGAGGGTTAACTGCACAGAAATGCCATCTGGCACAATTCCATCACGCAACTCGATCGGTGTGTGCTTCCGCGAGCCCAAGTCAGCAAAGGGCCTCCCAGGCACATAGCAAGGTGCTAGGCACCGGGAGGGGACGGGGTTATTCTCTCGGAACCTGGTGACCTAGGTGGAAGGTGCGGGGTCATCTCAGGCCCCAGGACCAAAGCAGATCACCTTGCCACGTAGAAGTGGTGACCTGTCCATTCCCAGGCCGAAAGAGGGGAGGGGGTCACGCCCACGGTCCGGGGTTGTTGGAGGGGTAACAAAGGCCAACCATCCCCCACTCCCGCCGGCCGCCCGTGCGCACTCACTCGACTGCACCGCGTCTCCTAAGTGTTGCTCCGATCTAAGTCCAGCGGCCTCCCAAGTAGAAATCTCCGCCGGCTCAGACCCTAAACTCCCAAACTCCGAGGCTCACGGCTCCTCGGCCGCAATGGGGCAGCGCAGCGCGGGCGAAACCTACGATTTTCAAAACTGAAGGTTTGGCCAATCCCCGGCCAGTTTGTCCGGACGGCTACAAAACTCTAAGCCAATCAGATAAAAGAAAGCTCCAGTCAGGCCACCTATTGGCTACTTGGATTGGCGACTGAGAGGCGGGGAAAGGAAGCGTTGAAACTTTAACCTGCTCAGCTTCCGGGAACGGCGGTCAGTGGTTCTTAGAGGAAGTCGCCGGCGAGGAAGCCGGGAGGGGCGCGGTGCGTGCGCAGGTCCTCGCACGCCGGAACTACAAGCCCCAGCGTGCACTGCGCCCCATGGGAGCGTGGGAGGCGTGCCGCTGATCACCTTGGGGCGGACTCGTAGCCGCAGTGGTCTTGCTAGTCTAGGGAGTCTAGTTTTTTGCCGTTTCTTCATCTAGCTTTGCCCTTCGTGCAGGATGACAGCCTTCCGACCTCTGCCACTTTTGAGGAAAAAAAAAATGTTTTGTAAATTGCCACGGAGTTTGTATTTACGAAGAGCCCTCGATCCCTCAAGTCTTGGTGGCAGCAACCAGGATACCACTTATGCTGGAGCTCAGTGTTTCTTTGGAACAGTAGTTCTCAGCTGGGGCGATTTTGCGCCCCACCCAATACTTGGCAATAATGTATGAATACGTTTTGTTGGGAAGGGGGTGTGGTGCTACTGACATCTAGTGGGTAGAGGCCTGCCATGCTGCCTGAACACCTTACAGTGCACAGGGACAGCCCTCACTGCAAAGAATTATTGGCCCAGAATGGCAATATAGCAGTTAATTTGCACAACCATGCTCTTTGCAGCATTATTCATAATAGGCAAGAGATGGAAGCAACCTAAATGTTAATAGATGGATAAAGAAGAAGTCCTTTGCCCATTTTTTACTCAGACTATGTGTTTTGTTTTTTTTTTGTCGTTACTAAGTTGTAGAAGGTTTTTAAAATATATTTTGAATATTCACCCCTTAGCAGATATGTAGTGTAAGTATTTTCTCCTATTCTGTAGGTTGGTTTTTTCACTCATTCCTTGCTGTGCAGAAATTTTAGAGTTGAAAGTATTCCCATTCTTCTGTTTTTAATTTTGTTACCTGTGCTTTTGGCGTCACATCCAAGACATCATTGCTGAGACCTATGTCATGGAGCTTTTCTTCTATGTTTTAAGAGTTTTAGTTTCAGGTCTTATATGGAAGTCTTTAATTCATTTTGAGTTCATTTTTTTGAGTGGTATTAGAGGTCCTATTTCATCCTTTTGCATGCGGATATCCGGTTTTCCCAACACTGCTTATTGAAAAGACTGTCCTTTCTCCACTGTATTTTTGGTGCCCTGATCAAAGATTAGTTGACTGTATATGCATGGGTTTATTGCTGGGCTCTCTACTCTGTTCCATTGGTCTGTGTGTCTGTTTTTATGCCAATACCATTTTTTAAAAATGTATTATTTATGCCTACAGCACCTGGTCTTCCTAGGTGGTCTCCCATCCAAGTACTAACCAGACCTGACCCTGTTTAGGTTCTGAGATCAGACATCGGGCTTGTTCAGGGTGACATAGCCATAGACCATAGACCCTGGCTCCACTGGAGTGTGAACCCAGGATCTTCTGCGTGTAAAGCAGAGGTGTTAACTGCTACATTATGGAACCACGTCCCTAATACCATTTTTTAAAATAGATTTTTGAAATCTGTTTTGATTTCAGGAAGTGTGATGCCTCCAGCTTTGTTGTTCTTGTTCAAGATTGCTTTGACCGTTTGAGGTCTTTTGAGGTTCTAGATGAATTTTAGGATTTTTTTCTATTTCTGTAGAGAATGCCATTGGGTTTTTGGTAGGTATTGCATTGGCTCTGTAGATTGCTTTATGTAATATAGATGTTTTAACAGTATTAAGTTTTCCAACCCATGAGCACAGGAAGTCTTTCCATTTATTTGTATCATCTTTAATTTTCATCATCAATGTTTTATAATATTCAGTGTACAAGCCTTTCATCTAGTTGGTTAAGTTTATTCCTAAGTATTTTATTATTTATGTTACTATTGTGAATGACATTGTTTTCTTAATTTCCTTTCAGATAGTTCATTGTTTGTGTATAGAAATATGACTGATTTTGTGTATTGATTTTGAATCCTTCAACTTTACTGAATTTACTAGTTGTAATTTTGTTTTTTTTCTCTAGAGTTTCCTAAATATATATTGTCATGTCATCTATGGAGATAAAATTAATTCTTCCTTTCTGATTTGGATGCCTTTTATTTATTTTTTAAATTTGTTTGTGTTTGTTTTTATTTGTCTAATTGCTCTGGATAGGACTTCCAGTACCATGTTGAAAAGACGTGGCACAAGCAGGCATTCTTGCCTTGTACTGATTCTTGGAAGAAAAGCTTTCAGTTTTTCCCCATTGATTATGATATTAGCTGTGGATTTTCTCATATGGCCTTAGGTTTTCTTTCAGTACTTTGAATATATCATACCATTTTTCCCTGGCCTGCAAGGTTTCTGCTGAGAAATCCTCTGATAGTTTTATGGGTGTTCCTTTGTATGTGATAAGTCACTTTTCTGTTGCTGCTTTCAAAATTCTCATTTTGTCCTTGACTTTTAAAAAGGTATTATTTATTTAAATTAATTTCAAGTATACAGTACATTGGTTAGACATCTATATAGTTCATAAAACCATCTCCCCATTTGCTCCCTCCCTCCCCTGGCCCTCCACCTGGCCATCATATTCATGCTGACTGCAGTCCCTCTGCTGTGCTCCCCCTCCCTGGGACCATCTATCAACTACTAATTTGTTCTCTTTAACCCTTCACCCCATTCTCCCAGCCTCCCAACTCCCCTCCTCTCCATCTATCACTAAATTGTCCACTATATTTGCGAGTCTGTTTTTGATTAGTTTGTTCTTTTTGTTCCTTAGATTCCACATATAAGTGAAATTATATAGTATTTATCTTTCTCTGACTTATTTCACTCAGCATAATAACCTCTATGTCCATCTATGTCGTTGCAAATGATAGGATTTCATTTTTTTAATGGCTGAGTAATATTACATTGTATATATGAAACATAATTTCTTCATCCAATCATCTGTTGATGGACATTTAGGTTGCTTCCAGATCTTGGCTATTGTAAATCGTGCTGCCATGAATATTGGAGTGCATAGATCTTTGCGAATTATTGTTTTGGTTTTCTTTGAATACTCAGAAGTGCAATTGCTGGGTCAAAAGATATATCCATTTTTAATTTTTTGAGAAACCTCCATACTGTTTTCCATAGCGGCTGTATCACTTTGCAGCCCCACTAACAATGTATGAGGGTTCCCTTTTCCCCGCCACCCCGCATCTTCGCCAACACTTGTTTTTTGATTTATCAGTGATAGCTATTCTGAGGTGACATCTCATTGTGGTTTTAATTTGCATTTCTCCGATGATTAGTGACCTTGAGCATCTTTTCATATGTCTATTAGCCATCTGTATTTCCTCTTTGGAGAAGTATCTGTTCAAGTCTTCCCATTTTTTAATTGGATTGTTTGTTTTTTGTTGTTGTTGTTGAGTTGTATGAGTTCTTTATATATTTATATATTAACCCCTTCTCAGATATATCATTTGCGAATATCTTCTCCCAAACAGTTGGTTGTCTTTTTGTGTTGTTGGTAGTGTCCTTTGCTGTACAAAAACTTTTTCGTTTGATGTAGTCCCATTTGTTTATTTTTGTTTGTTTGTTTTTCTTGCCTGAGGAGATATATCTGAAAAGGAATTCCTGTTAGTAATATCAGAGAGTTTACTGCCTATGTTTTCTTCTAGAGGTTTTATGGTTTCAGGTCTTACATTTAAGTCTTTAATCCACTTTGAATCTGTTCTTATATATGGTGTATGTCCTTGACTTTTGACAGTGATTATAATGTACCTTGATGTAGTCTTTTTTGATCGATCCTACTTAGGATTCTTTGTGATTCATCATATTTTGGATCTCTGTGGTCTGTTCCCTTTTTATTGGTGAATAGTATGAAGTTGTATAAATATACGACAATTTGTTTATTCACCATTTGGATTGTTTTCAGTTTGGGGCTATTATGAGTAAAGCTGCTATGAACATTCGTAGACAAGTTTTTGTGTGGATATATGTTTTCATTTCTCTTGGGTGAATATCTAAGGAGTGGAATCACTCAGGGATATAGCCATGGATGTTTAACTTTCTAAGATATTGTTGGACACTTTTCCAAAGTGGTTGCACCATTTTACACTTCCACAAGCAGTGAATGCAAGTCCCCATGCTCCACATCTCCCCCACTTCATAGAGGACTCCTCCCCCGCCCAGATTTCTGCTCCTGCTCTGAAGATTCCAGTCACTTCGCCTGCCCCGAGGGCCGATCTCTGCCTGCAGCTCACTGCACCACAGGAAGATGGGGACTAACGATCATGGGGCTCAGGTGTCTCAGGGATGATAGTCCGGTTCTTCCTGTGGTCCAGTGTCTAAAAAGAGGTACCTCATTCTTTTTTTTGGTCCAGTTTTACTGTTGTTTACAACAGGAGGACTAATTTTGTAGTAGTTCCTTCTACACAGCTGGTAGCAGAAGTCCTCCATGCTGTGTTTTATTTGGGTGGGGGGGCCTATGTGTTAAAGTCTCAAAGACTTTCTTTTTCGTTGTTGCCCTGTGATAATGACGGCTGACCCATTTAAATCAACTGAAAAATGCAGAGAAGAAAGGCTATTAAAAGTGTCCGTTTATCAACTTGCAGCGAAGTATAAGACCCATCGAGCTAAAATCCTTTTGTGAGTATGATCCGTGCCGTTTCCTTCATAAGCAAGGCACCGAGTGGAATCATAATCAGCAGTTCTTTTATTGAGTTTTTAGCTTGAGGAATCACCGTCTTGAGCAGCCAGAATTAGCCAGTAATCAAGTGCGTTCCATCTCTAAGGCACCACAGAAGCCCTGTTTAATATAAAGGTCGTCCTGCTAATGGAATCAACACGGGGAGTTAGATGAATGAATGAATGGATGGCATCAAGCTGCGATAGCCTGATGCATCCAGGTTATAACAGGAAGAGTCTTGCCAGTGGGATCAGAAATACACGAAGTCTGCCATGCTTCCTTCATCTGTCTCCACCTAGGAAAGGACCCTTCTGTTGGAACAGGAAATACTTGGAGTGTGGTGACTCAAACTCATTCTCTCTACAGCCCTTCTGTCTTTTCCTTTTGCTTTGCTTGGTGACTTTGCACATCTCTGCTCTGATCCCTTATAAGTGATCTTGGAGTTGAGCTCACAGACGGCGACCTCATTTTCCTCATGTCAAGGTTTGTAGGGAGCACCCTTCTGTAGCTCTAAGTCTTGAAGGTAGGTGAGCACATGAACCCTTTTCTGCATTCTAAGTCTACCTCTCTAGGACAGAATACCTTGTGTGGCTCTGTGTTAGCCAACCTTCCTTGCACCTCATGGGTGGGTATAGCACTCTTTTCTGCCCGTGACTGAAGGAGACATTGAATAAACAATTCCTACGCAGAACGAGTAGTTGGACTGCATTCCTTCCATCTCGCGATTCTCAGATTCTAAGTTCACGTGGTCTTTTCACATTCTGAAATGTCACAGTTGTCGGCTGCCTTGGAGAAGAGGCAACTTAATTTGGTTCTGCAAAATCAAAATGTATTTGACAACTAGAAGGTGTTTGACAGGGGAAACTCTGCAAAATCTGTATTAGTTTGCTAGAGCTGTAGTCACAAAGTACCCAAACTGAGTGGCTTAAGTGACAGAAATGTATTATCTCAGGGTTCTGGGCGCCAGAAGTCTGAGGTCAGGGTGTCAGCAGAGTTGGTCCCTTCTGAGGGCCGTGAGAGGGCATCTATGCCGCTCTCCTAGCTTCTGGTGGTTTGTGGCAACCTTGGCATACTAAACCTCTTCCTTCCATGGCCCATGGCATTCTCCCAGTGCGCTTGCCTTGTTGGCTCACATGGCTGTGTCCGAGGTGTCCTCCTGCGGCCAAATTTCCAGCGAGAGGCAAACTGGCACAGGGTGGTATCCTTCTTTCCCTGCCACAGGTAATGGTAGTCCCCAGCACACAGGAAATCTACAGAAACAGGTGGAGTCCATGCGGCCTGATGAAGCTGCAGGGCAAGGTAGCAAGATAGACCTGGATTTGGGACAAATAGCCCTGAACCCCAGTGTGTGACTTCGAACGTCAACATCCCCATCTGCAAAGTGAAGGAAGTAACACCAGTGGCTTCTTAAGGTCCTTCCAGTTCTAAAGATGGATTCTTGCAGCACCTGGGAACTCAAGTTATAATCCTTGAATATGGGGCGAAGGTGTGTCCACTAGGGGGCAGTAACAATCTGCTTTTGGATCGCTGCCTTTTGAAGGAATGTCAGTTAAAAAAAGGCGAGGGTGGGGATAAGGAATCCCTTCTCAATTTTCCTTCAAATACCAAGCTACTTTAGAATAAGTCATGGCCATTTAGAGCCACAAGAAAAAATTAGTGCTTTGTTTTGTTTCTTTTTGCTATCTGCATCAATTTGAATTTCCCCAGACATGACCCCCCTTATCCCTGAGGAACCATCATGTTTTCCTACTGTGTTGAACTTGGAGATCATTGACTTGTTAAGTCACAGAATTTCAGACCTAGAAGCACTCTCCTTAGCTGAGGAAAGACCAGGGTGGCAGTGAGTGGCTAACTCAAGGTCACACAGCAAGTGAGCGGCAGAGCCAGGACCAGAAACCATCAAGGTCAGTTTCTCAGCTGCATAATGAGAGGTGATCTCTGAAGTTCCATTAGGCCTAACAGTCTGACGTTCTGGTCGCAGTTATCTGGTCAGATCTCTGCTCCCCCATGGTGGTTCTAAGTAAGCACTAAATTTTGCTCGGTAGTTTGACTTTAAAAAAAAAAAATTTTATTTGTTTAGAGCATTTTTAGGTATACAACAAAATTAAGTGGCAAGTGCAGTGACTTCTCATATGCCCCCTGCCCTTGCATGGGCATAGCCTTCCCTGTTATCAACGTCCCCCGCCAGAGTGGTAAGTCTGTTACAATCGATGAACCTACACTGAAACCCCATTATCACTCAGAGTCTAAGGCTTACATCAGGGTTCACTCTTGGTGTTGTACATTCCGTGGATCAACGTGAATTTATAATAATACGTAATTGCCATTATAACATCATACAGAGTAGTAGTTTTACTGCTTTAAGAACCCTCCCTCCCCTCAACTTCTGGCAACCCCTGATCTTTTCACTGTCTCTAAAGCTTGCCCTTTTCATGTAGTTGGAATCATACTGGAAGTATCCTTTTCAGATTGGCTTCTTTCATTTAGTAATGTGCCTTTAAGTTCCCTTCACGTCTCTTCATAGCTTGATAACTCATTTTTTTTTAGTGTGAATTATATTTCACAGTTTAGATGGACCGCAGTTTACTTGTCCATTTACCTACCGAAGGCCGTCTTGGTTGCTTCCAAGTAGGGTGACTTTTTGACTGTGCAGAGATGGATTATTCAAAACCTTCCTCATCGGAATGAGATGAAATTAAATCTAATTGTGGGGGAGGAAGCAACGTGACTCTAGCCTCAAGCTTCTTTCGACTGTTCTAATAATCAAATAGACAAGAGATAGATTAGCAAGAGAAAATGACATATGTGCAAACAAATTTAATTACATACACATGTACGGGAACCCCACATACATGAGTGTGTCAGAGACCCCACACACGAGAGGTTCAAAGAAAAAAAGGAGGTGAACTATATGTGACATCTGAGCTCAGGATGAGGGAAGGTGCCTGTGGCTTCGGAGGGGAGGATGGTCGTTGAAGGACAATAAGAAGAGCAGATGTTCAGTAATCAGTGATTCGCCCTGCTCTACGGATAGGTCATAAGAAGTTATTTCTAGTGATAACTCTCGTTGTGGGCAAAGCCCCTAATTTGAATTTCTTAAGGAAAAGGTGAACGTTTCTCGTGAGCCTGCAGGGTCTTGGTTGCCTTTTGCCGAAAGTAATTCACATGCCAAAGTGGCACATCTTGGGGTGACTCATTCCGAACCCCTACGTCATTAAATCTATCATCTCATGTTAAATCTCTGATTAAATCTGTTAAAATGGTGGTTCCCTGGACCTTTGGATTTCACAGGGCAGTAAAATTAACAAAACTATTTGGGCATCTGCATTGGGTTGATTTTACTGAGTAAATATGCATGTTTTTAATTGTAAGACTATCACTTTTTATGATCCTACTATTATAAAAGAAAAGACATTTTAACTCAAAAAATAGAGAGTGCACAATATCAGAATACATCACAGCGAGAGAAATAAATTCTTTTATGGAAAAGTCTCTCATTGTTCTTATTTTTCTCATTTTGCACAAATCAGTAAAATCCTTGTCACCCACCAAACACAGCCTACAGATTGGCCTCGGGAACCCCTGCTTTAAGGAACTAGCCAGTGTTACAAATTTCTCCTCTGAAAGAGCTCTCCTGCCTCTGAATGCCTCCCTTCAAGAGATGATGGAGGCTGAAGACCTTGCCAAGCTGGCTAAGAAAACAGTGAGGGCTGGAAAGTGTGTCTTCTCAAGCTGAACTTCCTGGGAGAGCACCTGTAACTTCTGTTTCTAGATGATAAAACACTCTTGAGGCCTAACGTGCCCTCAAAGTAGAACAGGGGGGAGAAAAGGAAGAGTTTGCTCCTGTGAATGCAAAGATGCCGGGCCAACAAGATGTAGGTTAAGTCCTAGACAGACGGTGGAGACTATTGCTGTGCGGGGCCTTCACAGCGTGCACATTCGGCAAATTCAGAGAAGGGAGAGGAGGGAGAGGAAAATAACCCCAGAGAGAAGTTGAGAAACCGGCATCCTGCTTTTATTTACTCAGTGGCTTTTTGACAAACTGCCCACTCCCAGTACACAGCAGTATAATTCTTAATAATATCCACTCGGGTAATGCTGGAACTTCTTTTTAAACAACGTTCTGTTTTTGACAAACACATGTTCCTCACAGCAATTTGTACACTTCACTTGGTTTGTATCTTACATTATATTGTCTCAGACAAGATGTATTTAAAAAAATAACAACAATTTTATCCCTTTGAGGGATTGGCTAGGTAGGTGGATACAAGCCAGGATCTAATTCCTAAGATTCCGGTTGGTCGTAAGACTGCGCCTGTGTTCTGTTTGATCAATAACGCTGCATTTTGCTATCTCTTACAATACTCTGCCTCTCTTCTCATAGTCGGGGGAAAATAAATCAATCTAGGACTCTTTCTAGATGACGGGGTCATTCAGCACTCCCCAGGCAGCGGGAGCCCCAGAGAAAAAGGACCTTGGGGATTTCTCCCTACAGGAAAACAGGAAACCACGGCCCCATGGAATGTAAAGAGGTTCTCGCCACAACATCTCTCCTGAACTTGAAGTTATTCCCAAAGACCTCATTTCCTCGGAAAAGCTGGAAAAAAAAAAACCCCAAAAAACAAAAAAACATTCTAGGTGGGCTGGAAAAGGGAGAGAAGTTGAAATAAGAAGAAAAATTATTTAGGAATATAAAGTCTCTGCTATTAAATTAAGCTCTGGTGGGTTAGCATAATTTACCCCAAAGATAAGGATAGCCTTTTTTTACTGGGGTAGGCGGCGAGGCTCTTTGAGATGTTCTGGAATCCTTTGGGAGAATGTTATGGACATTCTCGTCACCTTAAGAGTTGCGATGTTTGACCACTAGATTTTTACATTATTAAAATAATTTTAGAAAGTTAAATGATACATTAAAATAATATATCCTCATTATAGAAATTTTGGGAAAAATAGAGAGTGATCACCATAATCTCCGCCTGGTTACAGCACAGCTACGTTTCTTTGTGGTAATCTTTCTGTGTATGTTTTACAATTTATTTTTATTTATTTATTTTATTTATTTATTTTTATTTTTTCAGGCGAGGCAACCCTCGGTTGACCTCACAGATTTGCAAGGACCTTGTCAGCTTACAATCCCTTATTTTTTTTTATTTTTTACGCCTATAGCACCTGGTCTTCCTAAGTGGTCTCCCATCCAAGTACTAACCAGGCTTGACCCTGCTTAGCTTCCGAGATCAGACAGGATTGGGCTTGTTCTGGGTGGCATGGCCGTAGACCTGTGTACGTTTTTTTAGAAACAACGGTGCCCTAACAAGCTGTATTCTTTGGTCACTTTTGTGCATGTGCCTTTTACCATGTCACCGCTTCATGAGTCTCGCTTTCATTGGCTATGAACTTCCTTCTTGCGGGTGGCACGTTTTAGTTAAATATTCCCTTGTCGAGTTTGAGAACAATAAGTTTTTGGTTTGGGTCGTCATTACCCACTGGAAATCTAGGGAAGTGCCTATCTGCCATGACGATGCCTATGTGAGCCATTGTTAGGCTTCCCGGTCTTTATTAATGGAATAGATACAGATAGTGATTCATGTTGAATATACATTTCTTGGATTCCCAGGAAAGCGGAACATTTTTCTCTATTCTTTTGTTCGGCCCTTCAATTTTAATTGGGGGTCCGTGTTTTAAGCAGAACCAACTAGAATGAGGTTTACCATCGATTAGCAGTAAATATTCCAAGGAGGAGCCTTGCGCGGGAAATGGGGGTGAGAGTGCCAAACGCCTTCACCGTCATGATCGAACATGCTATTTGAAGTATAATTATAAATTAATTATAAATAGATGGAGTGTTATTTTAAAACGGAAGACTTCTCTCCCCGCTTTTCCTCCCTAGGGTGGTTTTCATTTGGTTCAGCACTCGTTCCGTGTGGACTGAACTGTTTTTTTTTTTTTTTCTGATTCCCCACTATGGTCAGCGAAGTCAAGAAAGCAGTTGCGTATGAGGTTATTAATTGAAATGAAAGATTCACACATTCACGCATTCTGAAGCATGATCTTAGGTCCTTTTTACTCCTGTTGAAATGTCCCACTTCCAGCCGGAAGGCTGTCTGACCGGTTTCACCGTCAGGTTTCTGACCTTGCCATTTTGCTATCGTCCCATTTCTGTGCACCTTTTCGGTGTGCCGGCACCCTAAATTCTTTTTCAGATCGTTTATCTTTGTTTCATATTACTAACTGACATCTCTTGAGTACTGCCTGTGCCAGGCATGGAGCTCAGGATTTTGGGGGGCATTACTGATTTAATCCTTGCCACACTCTATGTGGTACTTACTAGTGTCCCCATTTTACAGATGCTGGCACTGAATCTCAAAGAGACAAGCCAACTTGCTCTGGACCCACAGCAGGTGCCTGGGGAGAAATGTTGCAGAAAAATCAGACCGGCGAGAAACCAAGCACCACTCGGAGAGTTGGAGAACTCAAGTTTATTATGCTGGTGGCCCCAGAAGAGCTAATGCTCCAAAGATCTGGGCTCCGAGCTCGGGAGTAACCTTACTTTTATAGGGCTGTTATCAAACAAAGGCAATACATCTGTTATCTAGACAGAACAAGCAAAGAGGAGGGTGAGTCTTCAGTTGATCTCGAGGTCACCCTGCCCTTTGGCCTATGCGGCAAACATGTCTACAGAAGCAGAACAAAGAGCTGATTACAAGGTTAGCTATTTGAATAGAAAATTACTCTTCAGTAGCAGGCATTTGAACTCAGGTCCTTTTGATTTTAAGGGCCACTACAACATGTTGCCTCAAACTTGTAATTTAACCCCAAGGCCTTGAAAAAAGCACCCGACTCCTAAATCTTGTGCAGTATGGCCTAACATTTGTACATAGTAGATGCCAATGAAAAATCCTTGCTGACTAAAATGGGGATTGCTTGTTTAAAAATCTTATGTCTCCAAACGAGGCAGTTTCTCTGCCTCTCTACAAACTATAAGCTCACTTAATTGAGAATTCATAGGAACCTTGCTTGGGGCTGTGGTGGATTCGAGCATTTTAAATGTCTTTGGAATGGTCTGAATGAGGTTAGAATAGAAATTTTGATCTGAGAAACTCTTTATTACAGAAAAAATGAGTAAGCTGTGGATAAACTATATAGTGAGACTGTAGCAAAGGGTAGGACATTTAACATCCCTCCAACTTTGAAAGACAAAATCTTGTCCAGATGAAATGGTATCCATGTTCCAGACTCAGAATTGTTGTCCTACTTGGACCTGACACATGTAGGTTTTCTCCGTGGGTGCTGTGGCCTCTCGGGATGTTTTTATGCACTTGGAAAAGGAATCACCTTTTCAATCTCTTGGGTCTTAAAATCCAGTTGTGAGCTCTGTGTCATGAATGGTCTCCAAAGTAGGGACACACCTGTTTTCTTAAACCAAGTTCAAGCTTCACTGTTTATACCCTCCTCTCAAGTGCGAGCAGGACCTCACCATTCTGGAACCTCCTGGAGCCACTTCGGTCACCGCTTTGGGCAAACTAAACATCTTTACTTTAAAGTCTCTGTTAGCTTATTTTATTAATTTCATCCAAAATAAGGTTATATTCTAATTACTGATTTTATTGACTGCCTTAGTATTACGTTTTTTAGGGTTTTATCATATTGGTTTATAAATGACTAAATTCAGAGTTTGCTTGTATATTTGCTTCTCCTCACCTCTCTTCTGTGCTCACCCCTCCCGGTCTTACGATTTTGCATTTGCCCAATCTTAAAGGCTCCAGTCCAGAACTAGCTCTTATGAATGTGAGCCCCGCTGCCCCATCGAGAGATTAAGGATGACACAGATCCAAGCACTAAACCAGCAGGTGACCTAGCTCGCCCCCCGGGCTGCATGATGAGCCCTGGTCCTCCCACTTGTCTGGACTTGCAGCGTGTCGTACACTTTAGCCCCAGCAGCATCCAGCAGCCATTTAGTTCAGCCCCTCGCACAGCCCACAACTTTAAGCAGACACCAAGCTTCATCTCTCATCTAATTTGAGACTCTTAGTTCCCAGGACCACCCAGGAACGAACCTCTGGGCCTGGAGCTCTGCAGCCCACGTACCACAGTACATTTCCATTCTGCTTCTCGCCTGTGGGGCCCCAAAGATGCCCGTGGCCTAACTCCAGGAACCTGGGAATATGTCACCTTGCATGGCGAAGGGGTGTTTGCAGATGGGGCTGACTTCAGATTCTTGGGATGGGGAGCTTATCTTGGATTCTCTGGGTGGGCGGATGTGATCACAGGATTCCCATAAGGGAAAGAGGGGGACAGGCGAGTAACAGTCCATGTACAATGGAAACAGCTGAAGTCAGAGAGATTTGAAAATGCTACGTACGCTGCTGGCTTCGAAAGTGAAGAAGGGGCCATGAGCCAAGGAAAGCGGGTAGCTTCTAGAAGTTGTTGTTTCCTTTTGTTTTCTCTGTTATTACTTTAACCGCTCCCTTCCCTTTCTGTGTCTGGAGCTGAGGAGGTCTGTCAAACGCAAATGCCCACAGTTGATCCTTTCTCTAGGAATAAGTCTTGGCCACTTATTAAGGTGGGAATAACAGATTGGTAGCAGTCGGAACACATGCAGTGCTAGCTAGTGTATTTTCAGTGTTTTAAAAAGTTGCAAAACTCTTTTCTAAACTGCACACATGCCACCTACCTAAAAACCTAACACTGGAAGGCCATAAGTGAATTTCCAGACTGTTTTTGAAATAGTAATAACCTGATAGTACAAATATTGGACAAAAAAGCGGTTGAAATAGGAGATAACTTTTTATCTCTGCAGTCTAATTCCCATAATTCTGAAAGAAATAATTCATCTCCTCTAAGAACTCCATTTATCACCCACCTCTTTCAAGGTTTGTAGGAGTAATAACAATATTTAAAGGCTTTTAAGTAATTAGAATTATTTTCTTATTATTGGGTTGGTGATGCATCTGGAAGAACACCATTGTATTAGTTCTCTGTTGCTGTGTAACACATTATACCAAAGCTTAGTGATTAAAAAAAAAAAAAAAAAGAACAGCAAATGCTTATAATCTCCGTAGTTTCTGTGGATCAGGAATTTGAGAGTGACTAGGCCGGGTAGGTCTGTCCTCAAGCCTCTCATGAGGCTGTGGTCAAGATGTCAGCCTTGGGCACAGTTTACCTAAATTTTGAAGAGAGCTGGAGGGTCTGCTCCCAAGTTGACTCACTCACACAGTTGGCAAGTGAGTGCTGTGCTGTTGGCAGGAAGTCTCACTACCCATCCCAAGGATCTCCATGTAGAGCTATGTGTCCTTATACATGGCCGCTGGGCTCCCACAGAGCAAGCAGCTCAAGAGAGAACAAGGCAGAAACTTTAATGCTGTTTACGACGTAGCTCAGAAGTCACACCCCATCGCGTCCACAATATCCAACTGGATCCCCAGGGCGGCCCTGTTCAGCGCAGAGGGGCACAACGATGTGAGTACAGGGGGCCGAGGATCATTGGGGTCATCTCTGAGGCTGCCTACCATGACCAGGGAGAAGGTTTTCTTTTTGTTTTCAGCCAAAAGCTTTCCTTATCTCATAAATCTCTAGAGATATAAAGTAGGAGAGAAAGTCCAAGGTCAATTAGTTCAAACATCTAACTCAAATGAATCACTTCTTTAAAATTATGCCACTTAAAAATCTCTACTGATAATGTAAAACGGAGTCGCATAGGCCTCGTCTCATTTCCATTAGAGTCTCAGTATCTCCAAAGAGCAGAAATACAGCTTTGTACTTCTAAAACTCTTAAAACATCTTACCTGCCCACCCCTGGCAAAGAGTTAGGAATACATACGTTTTTGTAAACCTGACAAATTTCCGGTTGTCGATTGGCATTTAAGGATTAACTCACTGGTCAGCCCCCCCTTAATTTGATGTTTCTGTGTACTTTGAAAACCTGAGTTTATGGGAGTGGCTGACTCTAGAAGTTTAAGAGAAGTCAGTTGTACGATGAATCTCTGTCTTCAAGCTGAAGTTGAATTTATAGTTCAAATAGGAGCCAGACGGGCAGGGTATAGAGAACCACAAATGTTGCCAGTGTCCTTGTCCGGTGATGCTAATGAGTGAAGCACCTTAGACAGAAGTCACCTGTGTAAACAGAGAGACAGGAGGTCAGAGACAGTGAGGGGCACAGCAGCACTCTCCTGCCTGATTTTTAGGCAGATCCTCTAATACCTACACTCTCTGAGCGCTCTCGTATCACTTAATGGCGGCAATAATGCCTGTGTGTTTTCAAAGATGTGAAGCCGCGAACTCTATTACTGGAAGGAACATAAATAATTACAGTCATTTACAGAGCGCTAGCACTATCCATTACAGATAACAATGTAACGCACACCCCAGCCGTTCTACTCTGGTCTGACCTTAGTAGAGTTTCTCAACCTCGGCCACGTGTAAGAACCTCTTGGAAGAGCTGTTTTGTTTTGTTTTGTTTTGTTTTGTTTTTTGTTTTTTACTTTTTAATCCTGATGACTCAGCTCCACCCTCAGAGATGAAGATTTCATCAATTCTGGGACGACGCCCAGAAATCAGTATTTTTAAAAGCGCCAAAGGCTCTTCTCATGTGCACCCTGCCAGAGAGGAACTCACGCATACTGACACATACACATCTACCTTGTACCAAACATACGAATAAAACCAACGGGAGTTAAGCGTCTAAATGTAAAAAACGAATCTTTACAATTTTTTTTAAAATATAGAAGAATACTTATGATCTAAGCATACAGAAGGATTTCATAAGATTCAAAATGCATAAACTGTAGAAGAAAAGATGGATATATCTAGCTTTGAAATGTAAAAATCCTATATTTCATAAGACATCATAAACACAGCAAAAAAGATAAGCTGCAGACTGAAGAAAGCATTGTGTGAACCATATAACCAAAGGATTCGTGTTAAGAATATAAAAAAAAATTCATTCAAATGTGTTAATAAGAACAAGATGAACTATCTAATTACCATTACTTTATTATAAGGAGAATACACAAATCGAATGGGCATAGTTATACAAGGACTTTTTCAGCAGTAAAAGAATCAGTTATGCATTAACGTAAACGCATGTATACATGTGTATACATATGTTCATTTTTTTGTGACTCATCCAGTGATTTCTACTCTCCATTTTCTAGGCTCTCCCTGGTTACTCCGATTTGGGGCTTCCTGGCTTATGGATTAGTTTTCTTCTTGTTTCTGACAAATTTTCTAACTTTGTCTTCTTCTCTACTATCTTCCAACGCTGCCTCTGAGTTTCTAGTTCTACCGTTGTATTTTATTGTGGCACGTTTAACATTACGTAATGTAATATATTTAGGATAACACATCTCCAGAAGCTTTGTTTCGCTCCGTCCCCTTTTATTCCGCGGATGCGGGACCCTCTCCTATCTCTTCTGTCTGCATTTCTTGTCTAGTCACCGTTTCCTCCAAGTTGCTTTTTCCCTGTTTCTTGTTTGTCTTGCCTTTGCCTTCATCTAAGAGGTCGTCCTCAAATGTCTTAGAATCCTTGGCTGTCAGTTCCCGTGTAGCAGTAAAACACCAAAGAGCTGAGTGGAAGCTGGGGGTTCATGGATGGAGCTCGTCCAGCCTGGGAATGTGGGGTGATCTGAGCCTCTTCTCTCCTTCTAGAGGCATGAGCCCAGCTCCAGTAGGTGGGGAGCCAAGCGGGGCAGAGGGCTGGGGGCCCCAGCAATCATGTCCAAATCCTTTGCTTAGTCTGCCTACTTGAGAGAGCAGGACCCTTGCCCTCAAACCTTCCTGGCGTGGCCCAGTTCACAATCTCTGCTTTTACTACCTGCAGAGAATAGATTTCCAGGCTTTAGCTGGGTTGGAGAAGGGGCCATTGCCCATCTGCTTAGAATAAAGCAGGAGATCCACACGTGTAATTACATCTTAAACAGACTTTTAGCCACTCCCCCTGTTTTTTTTTTGTTATTAACCAATGTGTCTTCCTCAAAGGGTTACTGTATAAAACATTTGAGAGAACTCTCCCATGACATGAGATACTTTATAAGAACACCAATATAAAGGAAACCCCCTCTTTTCTAAGAGATACTTTGGGGGGGTGGGGAGTGGGCTCACTGTGTATTCAAATAAATGCAAATTAAAACCACAAGGAGATACCACTTCACATCCACGAAAATGGCCGGTCGGGTGAAAAATAATATCGACTAAGTGTTTCATCACCAAAAATGATTTATCTGGGAAAAAGAAAGTGTTGGCCCCCAGTGCATGCAGACACGGCAAGCCACTTGCATACTTTGGCCTGCATGTCAAGATGGAGGGATATTTATAGAAGGACGAAAGGGGAAAGGGGAAGGGGAAGCGAGAATCACAGAGCTTTGTTATAAACACAGTTCCTCCTGTTGGGTTCTCTAGTTGGATTCTCGTGATTACGATTTAGTAGAGCATGAGAACTTCCATAAGCCCTGGCTCCTTCCATGGACCCTCCCGGACTGATCATGTTTGGTTAGAGTTCCAGTGAGTCTTTATCAGGCTACAAGTAAAAGAGCGACTTTCACCAAGTGTTGGCAGGCGTGTGGGAACACTGGAACATTCAGACAGTACTGGTGGAAATGCAAAATGACACAAGCCCTTGAGAAAACAATCTGGCAGTTTTTTATAAAGGTCAACATACTTACGGCATAACCCAGCAATTCCATGCCTAGGCGTGTTTACCCAAAAGAAATAAAAATATGTCTCCACGCGGGTTCTTAGCAGCTTTATTCATCATGGCCCCAAGCTAGCAAGAATCCAAATGTTCATCAGCAGGAGAGCTGATGAAGGAATTGTGGTAAATCCACAGAATGGAATACTATGCTTCGATAAAAAGCAGCGAAGTACTGATACATGTAACAACATGGATGAGCCTCTAAATATTATACTGAGCTAAGGAAGCCAGGCACAAAAGAATACCTCTGATTCCACTGACGTGAAATTCTAGAAAAGGAAAAACGGTTTCATAGTGACTAAAGGTAGATCAGTGGTTTCCTGGCCCAGGGGTGGGAGTAGGGGTGCATGAGGGAATTTTCCGGGGTGGTCCATATCTTGACTCTGTTATGGAAACACATAAATGTTTGTCATAACTCATTGAAGTGTCCACTTAAGAGCGGGTACATTTTATTATGTGTAAATAATACTTCAATAAAGTTGATGCTTTTTTTTTTTTTTAGGAAATTTGATAAAGAGATTACGCTTCTGTCCACTGGCAAGGGCTGTATTGACTGTGGACCAGTGGCCTTCACTTTAAGGTGAGGGGCTGGGCAGCCTACAGTTCTGATGACCCCTTCTATGGGCCTTTCCATTTCCTTAGAGAAGGAGGCTCCACGATTTTGCCCGGATGTGTAGGGATGGGGAGGAACCTGTCTGTCTGGGTTCTGGGCTTCACGCAGTTCCCATCTGGACTTTTCTTTAGTCCCTCCTTTATCTCTGCGCCCCTCAGCCCTGCATCCCCAGGGTTTTGCAGAGCCGCAGGGCCCCCCCCGGGAGTGCTATAGGCTGCAGCTTCTGTGCCCTCTCGCTCAGGTCCCTTCCTCCAGTCACATTCCCCATCTGGATACTACTAGTTGACTGACTGCTCATTGTCCTCTGATGTCCTCTCCTTCCTCTGCCGTGGTCATCGTTGTTTTAAGTTTTTAAATTTCCGTGGGAAAGGAGAGAAATACACAATATGTGCGGTCAACCCGCCACCTTCGTTAGCTTTTCGAAGCAAGAGCTATTTTTTACTTTTTTTGTATCATACTTTGCTGGGAATATGCACACGGAGGGTGTTCAAGAAATAGTTGCTGAATAAATGAATGAGGACCCTCAGGCGTGTTCTCGCGTGCAGTGGAGGACGAGCCGTAAGCTTTGGCAAAGCCGTACTTGCTAATGGGAATGTATTTGCAACGCGGACTAAATCTGAATTTCTGTCATTAGTAACCATTACGAACATGGTATAAATTCTGCTTCTACTTAAAGAGCTGACTGAGTTTCCTTGACTGTAGAAGAGAGATGGGGATACCTACCCGTTTCCATAGTGATATGACGAATGGGGGGCGGAAATAGAAAACCTACAATCCAGTAAGCATTCATCATGTTAGTTTTTTTGCTTTGGGCGGTGGGGAGATTTTAGTAAAACTTCCAACAGTTCGCCCTAGAATAATATGTGACAGAAGTTCTTTTTATTGTATTCTTTTTTTTTTTTTTTTTTCTTCTACTTAGGTGACAAAGAGCAGTACAACAGATAATACCTGAATCCCAGGAAGTAATTTTGCAGACTTGCTCAGGGCTGGTCTTGTGGTAAGACTCTTAGGAGTTCCCAGTTTGGTGCAGTTAGAAATACCCTCCCGATTTCTGCTTTTTTGAGAGGAGTTGTGGCCGTTTAGTCTCCCTGCCGACACCACCCCAAAAAGGCCACGTCCTAATCTCTGAAACCTGTGACTATGTTACCTGACATGGCAAAGCAGATGGAACTGAGGCTGCTCATCAACTGACTTTAGAATAGGAAGGTGGTTCTAGATTACCCTGGGCCCAGCGTGATCGTGGGGGGCCCTTCGATCTGGAAGAGGGAGACGGAAGAGGAGGTCAGAGCGAGAGGACACCCCAGCAGCACTGGCAGGAGCCACGGGCCAAGGAATACGGGCAGCCCCCAAAAGCTGGGAAAAGCGAGGAAAAGGTTTCTTCCCTGGATCCTCCAGAAAGGAAGGCAGCCCTGGCGACACCCAGATTCAGCCCAAGGACACTTCAAACATACAGAATTGTAAGATCATCAATGTATGTTGTTTTCAGCCACCCAATGCATGGTAATCTGTTACAGCAGCAACAGAAAACTAACACAGGAATTGACACCGTTTGAGCTCCTTAGACCAGTTAGATGGTAAAGGTACTTAGCTGACTTTCTTCTGAGCCGGTCTCTTAACTAGTTTGCTAACTTGTCTATCTAATTACTTCGGAGAGGGTTATAAAAATGCAACCATTTAGAAACTAGAGATCTGCCCTGTGTTAATCCTGGACAAGAGTCTTAGCGATTGATTCACACACATATTCAATGGAGCCCAACTCAGGGCTCGGGAGTGGGGAGTTGGGGCAGCCTTTTTACTCTATATCCTAAAGCTGTGAGTTCTCCATAGGCAGCCTTTGTTGATACATATATACATATATATGTGCATATATATATGTATATGTGTATACACACACACACACACATATATACGTGTGTGTGTGTGTGCGTGTGTGTGTATTTTTTTAATCATTAAAGACTTCTAATGATTAAAGGCCAAGGTCTCTTTGCAAGCCAGGCCACACCCACCCTCAGCTCCCCGCCCCTCCCTCTCTGCTGGGCTCTGCAGTCTGCTGCCACCTGCTCCAGGGTTTCAGCTGGAGACATCACACACTCTGTCTGTCCTTCAGTCCTTCGGCCGACCTTTCCGTAACTGATTTTTCCCTGTGGACCAGTGGGAGCAAAGCTTCGGGTTAATGTCAAAAGAATCGTTCCCCCCTGCTCCACTCAGAACCCTCCTGTACCTGCGCCCAGAGGCGTCAGGAAGGATAAAGTAGCAGGGCCTCGGGCCTAACGAAGGTCGGCAGGGAGTTCCTCATCGGCCACCATGCCTTTTCCTAGGCTTTGCTGAGGCAAAATCAAAAGAAAAATAGAGCACGATGTCATGTTCCCGGTGCCCAGGAGGCGACTGGAGACAATCGGAGGGAAGGGGGCCCCCAAAAGGGATGGGGTTCACGCGCAGTAGCTCTGATGGCCAGGACGACCTCTGCACTCTCTGCTTTCCACCAGTCTGATGAATCCTCGGATGGTCCAGTGCCCGAAACACATCCTAAAACAGTTCTGGAAGTGGATTGTGGTGATGGCTGCACAGCATTGTGGAGGTACTTCCTACCCCGGAATCGTACACTTAAAAATGGTTTAAAAGGTAAATTTTATGTTATCGGTGTTTTCACAACAGTTAAAAAAGAAAGAAAGAAAGAAAGAAAGAAAGAAACTCAGTTGCTTGCTTCTAAAACCTAAGATGCATTCTCGATTCTCTCCTTTACTCACCCCACATGACCAAGTCTTGTCATCGCTACCTCCGGAAGACTTCCGGCACGTCCTCCCCACCTCCACGGCCACGCCCCCATCCAGGCTGCCATTGCCCCTTTAATTAGCACAGCAGTGAGCTCCTAACTCCTACCTCATCTCCTTGATGGACCCTTCCCCTTCTGCAGCCAGCTCCCCTTCAGCAGACAGATCGTAAGTTAGTGCATAGTGTTCCCTTGGAAACCTGATGGATTCCTCTGGCTCTTGGGATGAAAGCTAAGCTTCCTGCTTGGCCCCTTGACCCATCTCAGTCTGCTTCTTCAGCCCCATCTCCTGCCACTTTCTTTCTCGCTCTCCATGGTCCAGCCACTCGGGCCGTCTTTCTGCTCCTTGAACTTGCTGAGCTCATTCCCACCTCAGGGCCTTTGCTTTCGCTGTTTCCTCTGCCAGGTCCCTGCACACTGGCTCCTTCCTGGCACTCAGGCCCCAGCTTCACATCACCTCCGCAGAAAAGCCTTTCCCTTCTAAGTCTAAAGCGGCCACCCAGTCACTCCGTCACATGTCTCTACTGCACTTTCCTTATAGTCCCCTCTTATTCCCTAATACTTTCTTGTTTATTTGTCTAGTGATGTATCGTCCGTCTCGAAATGCCACAAAAAGCAGGAACGGCACTGCTGTGTCCTCAGCACCTAGAATGGTGCCCGGCACATAGTAGGTGCACAGGTACGACCGAGTGAATGAGTGAAGGATTAACGTGCCTTTCCCAAACCTCAGGGATCTCTCTGATAGTGGGTTGAACGGCGGTGCCCAAAAAGACATGTTCATGTCCCAGAAACTGAGATCGTGACCTTATTTGTAAAAACGGTCTTTATAGATATAATTAAGTTAAGGATCTTGAGATGAGATCATCCTGGATTACCCAGGTGGGCCCTAAGTCCAATGACAAGTGTCCTTATAAGACAGAGGCAGAGGTTGGGGGGATGCTGCCACAAACCAGGAAATGCCTGGAGCTGCCCGAACCTGGACGGAGGAAGGCAGGATCCTCCTCCGGAGAGTCTTAGCAGGGTGCAGGGCTCCACCAACACCTCCATTTCAGATGTATGGCCTCCAGGACCGCGAGGATCCATTTCTGTTGTTTGAAGCCACCTCGTCTGTGGTCATTTGTCTGGCAGTGCTAGGACACTAACACACTCCCCAGATGATTTCAAACTCTACCGGCATGCATTGACCGTGCGTTCACGTTGATGCTAAATTAACCACATGAACCAGGATGTGGTTCTCTCCCACGTGTTCGTCATATTCCACCACCTGAAAGCTAAGGGAAGGAGGTTACCATTCTACCTCTTCGTGTGGCCCACAGCAGTTTGCGGAGGACCGGGGTCAGGCACTCGGCAGGTCGGCACTGATCAAGCAGTGGGGAATAGAAGAATACTCACCGCTCAGACAGGCGTTATAAGCAATGACGCGGGCGTCGTGGAGGACCCAGGGGACTTCGCTGCCTGTTAAAGCCCTGAGTGGACACAAGCTTGAGTATGATTTTGGCCTTGTGCACGGTAATCTGCAGCCCTGCAAATCCAGCCTTGGGTTCCTGTTACCACAGTCCCCCGCTACCCCGCACCCCCAGCTTGGAAAGGGTTTTGAAGCCTTGTTCTCTGATGGGTATTTCTAGGGCTGTCAAAATGACTGCATGCTGGGAGACAAACTGCCAAGATGGCAGGAGTTAGTGGGCTTTGCTCTCGGTTCCTCGTCTGCCCCATCTGTCGATGTACGCCCAAGCCTGGTGGTGTTCACGGGGCCTTCGCAGGCAAAGGAGGAAGGGACGGTGGACGAGAAAATCCCCGGGGGAAAACCGTCCACAAGAAAGCAAGAGAAACAGCAGGCCCAAGGAAAAAGCAAGGACCTCAGAGTTGATTAGTCAGTGAAAACTGGTTCTGGACTAGGAAGGCCGCGCTCCGGCCTTTCGGGCGCCCAAGGAAGAGGGGATCCCTGAGGCCGTAGGCAGGAACCGCGGCTGTGTTAGAAAATTGCAAACACGCAACTGTGTTTTTTTTTTTCCCTAAGGCCACACCTCTGTTTGTCTTCCGTTTTTTGACTGTGAGTGTTTGCACTTTGTCTTTCCTGCCCAGCCTTCTCTGGCGAGCTTTGCAGTTTCTTTGCAACAAGGTTCTTCTCACCCCATTGGAGAGAAGAGATTGTAAATGCTCCACGAGGTATTCAGGATCCCCGCCCTGCAGGAGGCAACAGGACACCCACCCCAGCTCCCACCTGCACCTGTTTGTGCGATGAGGGTGGAAACAACTGACCTTCCTGCACTGGGTCAGTGGAGGGAGATAGGAAGGCGATGTTCCCGTGGTAAAAATGTGAGGCTCACCTGAAGATCAGGTGACAGAGTCAATGCAACAATGTATAGGGAAGTTCTCTCCACGTCATGTAAGGAAGTCCCATTCAGGAAGCCAGTTAGGGGTTCGAGTACCTTCTATAGAGTTAAGACTAGGTTGTACTCCTTTAGGAGTAGATTTTCTCAGCCTCAGGCTCTGAAGATTGAAAGTGGCCCCTGAAGAAAATGGGCTTGAAAGGAAAGGGGCTTCCACTTGCCCCAGGAGTTATAATCTGAGAAGTGAGGGGGGACACGTATGATTGGGGTCACACACACACACACACATACACACATGCGCGCTTTGGCTTAGAATGAATCTGTCTGGGCCTTGGCTTATCTTAGGAAGGTTCTGAGTGGATGTGCTCAGGGCCAAGCAGGATGGGGGTGGCCTTTTGTGTGGTGGCGCTGGACTAGCTCGGGAGTAAATATTTAAAAAATCATTTATTGTCGAATAAAACATAAGTATACACACAACAATAAAATAAATTTAAAAATAAAGCATAGGCACAGAGCACCACATAAAACAAATGCATGGCTTTAATACATTATTATAAGAAGAATACCTTTGTAACTACTACCCAGGTCTAATTGTGTAACGGGCGATAAAGAAGAGTCACTTTAGAATTATGACCATCAGCCAACTGGGGTGATAGCATCGCTGCTTACACCCTGTGGAGGATAAGCAGGAACCTTTCCCCAAAGTACTTGCTGTGTGTCCCCTCCAACTCAAGCCCCTCCCTCCCCCAACAGTAGCCTCCATCCTGAGTTTTATAGGAATCACAAACTTGAGCTTTTTATCACCCAAGTGCGTTACTAGATACTACAGTTTACTTCATGCTCATTTTTTAATGGGATTTGTCTTTTCAGCCTCTTTAATTTCCGAATTTCCCCTTGGATCCTTCCCTTCCCTACATTTTCTCTGTGGCAGACCTGAAGAGTTTTCCACCGTCTGGGTTTTGCCGGTTGCACTTTCCCAGTGCTGGGAAAGGCCTTGTCTACCATTTGAGAGGACGTCGGGTACAATGGAAAGACCACTGGGCAGGGACCTGAGTGTCGTCTCAGCTCCAACACTAACTGGGAAATGATCTGGCTCAGCCAGGGTGAGCGGTTGGTTAGTGGGGCAGTGGTTACAGGGATGTGGGGCCACAGAGTCCATTGGAGCAGCGATCAGTTCCTTGTTCCAGGACTTGTGACTCTCTGGGTCTGTTTCTTCATCTATATAAAGGACGTGTTATTCGTATCACAGGGTCATTGTAACGATTCAATGAGAAAAGCTCTTTTTGCTGCTGCTGATATAGAATAAGTATTTTCTGCTGCTATCATTGTCATTTACTCTTACTATTATTACTAAGAATCACTTTGGGTAGATCGTTTCACCTCTGTGAACTTCAGGTTGGTCATCCAAAGAAACAGTCCTATTTTGTTGCGTAGGTAAAAATACTTGCCTTTAAAAATACATCTTTATAAGTTGAAATATGTGTCTGCTTTTCTTCCTACAAAGCTTCTCTTCTCTATTTGTTTTGGCATTTGAATGTGTTTCAGACAGTGAGTCAGTTGAGATGAGGTTGGTAATTTGCTTGTACCAGACGTGTGTCAGTCTTCCTCTGGGAAGGGTGTGTGTGTGTATGCTCATTTCATACCTTGCCAAGAACTGGCCGAAATAACCTTAAAACAGGCCCTGGCTTCCCCATGGATCTATTTTGAGGTTAAAACAAGATGATAACATTCTTAAAATCTCTTTGAAAGTGAAAGCACCGGCCAAGGGTGCTCATGCTGTTTTTATGTATTTTGTCTTCTCGGACCTGTCCTTCCTACCTGGCTGGTAGTTGTGCTGGGACTAGAACCCAGGTCCTGACCCCTAGTCTGGGGTAAAGCACACCTGACAGAGTGCTGAGCTATGTCTCATATCTTGCGACTCCTTCAATTAAAAGCAATTGTCTCATGGGAGGAAACCCCGCACCATCCACATTCAGCGTCGAGGGAAGGACGTGTCAAGCTAAGGGTGGCTGGTAGGAGCAGGAAGCAAAGTGACTGCGAGGAGATCATCCTGGTGAGAGAACCCAGACATTCTGAATCCAGACCTTTTCATCAAAGGTCTGGATTCAGAAGCAGCAGAGCAGAGGGGACCAGTTTGAGAAATTTTATTTAACTTTTATTAAATTTCACTTTCTGTTTGGGAACATCCAGACTCACATACAGGTAGAGAGAATAGGATAATGACCGTCCATATACCCAGCACCCGTGTTCATCAGTTATCGACATTTTGCATTTAAGAGGTTGTCAAAGGTGAGATTGAGAGAAGTTGGTGATTGATGAGATGATGGAGGAGAGGGGATGATGATGAAGGGAGGAGAGCAAAAGAGAAAGAAGAATCCAGAACGACCCTGGGCCTTTGGCTGGGTCGGGTAGGGAAGGTAGGAAGCTGAGCCGGTCTGGAGGACAACGATGAGCTGGGCGAGCAGAGGCTCTCTGGAGCGGGGCGGGCTGCGATGCACACTGCTATCTACTAAACGAATAAGCGAAAGACACAGGTAGTGGGGTTCACCAAGGGCTCCCCGAGCTCCCGCAGGACTGGGACTGGCCCAGCCCGTGGGCTGAGTCAGAGGAAGCTGGCGGGGCATCTGGTTTGTTCCCTCTTTAGTTTTTATATGTTGGTTTTGCCCCTTGCGTGTTTCCGAAAATGAAAAATAATCACCTAGTCTTTCCCTCCCCCCAAAAAAGTTTTAGCATATGAGCAGAAGGATGCAAGAAGGTGTTCTAGAAAGAGACCAGGTAATGTAACAAGGCTCTGCTCAGGCTGGGCACAGAATCTAGCTCTCTGCCTTCCAGCCGCCCACATTTTTGCTCCGCTGGGAATGTACTTGGAGCGACAGGTGCAGCAGACCAGAGGTCTCCCAGGGTAGCTGATGCTGACCTACACATGTGAATTGGGAGCAGGTCTTTCCTCCCATCTGGGACAGGGAACCGCCTGTCTCATTTTATGTCAGGGTGACACTAACTGGTGTCCTTGGATATGCGGAGGTTCCTGCTTATCCTCCACAGGGTGTAAGCAGCGATGTTATCACCCCAGTTGGCTGACGGTCATAATTCTAAAGTGACTCTTCTTTATCGCCCGTTACGCAATTATGGGCGATGCCAACGGTGCTCTTTGAGTCTGGTTTTATAACCCCTTGGGGTGTAAATAACTCTGAGATACAGACCTGAGTTACTTAACGTGCATTCATTGCCCAAGAAGCCCTTTGTCATTCTGGCCGGTCCTACTGTTGTGGTCTTTCCGTTGCCTTCTAGCCAAAAACACAAAACAAACAAATCACTTTATTAAACTTCTACCAGCCTTCTCACTCAGCTCGGCCCTCAAAGGCGCCTCCTTTACTCAGTAATTTCTCTCATTAATGTGAACTCGGAGGAGCTGCTTCTTTGAGGAACAAGTATCCCTCGTCGCCTTGTCATCTCCCCAGCTGGATTCGGGAGTCCTTGAAGACTCGCTTCTTTTCCTCCCCCACAGGGGCAAGTGTGTAGAATTCACCGAATCTGATTCATTTCCAGGTGCTTCATCAGATTTTTTGTTCTAGGCAGCCTCCTGCCCAAAATATTGAGATAAAAGCCTAAGGTAGCAGAATTCATCAGAATAGCCCAGGATGTTATGAACCAATTTCAATAGCATTGACATGGCAGAGACCTTGAGAGCGGCCCGGAGGGTGTATGCAGCCCTGGGGACATCTGGTCCCAGAGTGAACCCATTCTGACAGTCCCATGTCGGTTACTACGACTTGTAATATTTAAGAACTTCAATCTCTTCTGGTTCCTGTCCCCTCCCAGCCCTGCCTGGAACGCGGTGGCTTGGGTCTGTAGGGGGCAGGTGGGGCCGTGCAGGGAGGGGCTTCCGCTTGTTCACATTCTTGCTCTTGTGCTTATCCTTTCAGGGTTAAGAGGAGTTCCCTGTTTCTCTGCGACTGCCCGTGGCTGTCCAGTTTTTGTTCTTGGTAACAGCCCCTCTGCCATGACTGTGCTGCTTCTCTGTCCGATGCTGGCTGTTGTTCTCTTTATAAGACCAACATCCAAAGGCTGCCTCTCCACGTTCTCAGTTCTTCAGAGGACCCTGAGGGGCCTCTGCACAGCCCTCTATGGCAGGGGTCCCCAACCCCAGACTGCGGACCGGTACTGGTCCATGGCCTGTGAGGAACTGGGCCGTATAGCAGGAGGTGAGCACTGGGTGAGTGAAGCTTCATCTGTATTTGCATCCGCTCCCCAGCACCAGCATCAGCGCCTCAGCTCCACCTCAGATCGTCAGGCATTAGATTCTTACGGGAGCACCGGTCCCTGGTGCCAAAAAGGTTGGGGACCGCTGCCCAATGGGACAGCCAGCCGAGACCTAGCCTCTATCCTCCAGACCTACCCGACTGGGCTCAGTGCTTCTCAAAGTCACTGGGCTGAAGGACCAGGTTGTTTTTCTTTAGTGCCAAAGTGTCACGGATCAATACTTTGTAAAGTATATTAGAAATCACTACAGAAAGGTGGCAGAATACGCCACTCCAGAATATGCCCCTTTGGCATAAGGATTAGTTTGAGCTAAAGACACTTAAAGAAAATAGCAGGTGTGAGAAGGACGCTCTGACCCTCCCCCTTTTCTTCCTAAAAGCAGATGAAACCTCCAGATGGAAGATGTCCTCCTGCACCAGGAGGAAAGTAACATTCTTATCAAGGACAGGAAGTGGAAGCTGGGAGAATGCTACACAGACAGACCTTTTGTTCAAATAATTCTGTTCTCCTCTAGCCTCTGTTTTAGTTACTTTTCTATAATTGCCTTTCTTTGTTCGACCCAGTATGAAAACATTTAGTCTTTTAATCACATCTCGGAGTCTTCATTTCCTTATGAGGACTCCTGTGTTACCTAAAACTTATATTAAATAAATGTGTATGTTTTTTCTTCCATTAATCTGCCTAACGTCAATGTAATTCTCAGGCCCAGCCAAAAACCCTAAGAGGCCAGAGGTAGAATTTGCCTCCCCGATACTAGGAAAATGAAATTTTCAAGAAGACTTAGAAAAACACAAGTCCTGTTTTCATTATTAGACTCAGCAGTCAGAAAGTTGTCCTCTCAGATTGTCATGAAACTTCGTAGACATTTTCTCTTATCTTCTGCATGTGTTTCTTCTTGGACAGGTAGCACACAGCCCACGGATCCGTTCCTGTCTCTGGAATATGGTTTGTGTAGCGAGATAATTTGCCGTGTTTTAATAAAAACGCATTCTTTACTATTTTAAGCAATATAATATTAGTTTTTAATCAAAAAAGAATATAAAGGATATTCTCAATTTCCTCCCCTCTCCCCGGCCCACCTTCACTTCCTTCCACCTTCACTTCCTTCCACCTTCACTTCCTTCCACCTTCACTTCCTTCCACCTTCACTTCC